>NC_056745.1:416352862-416617862 GCF_019279795.1 Protopterus annectens | reverse complement strand
ATGTGCGTGTATGTTACAGGGGTGTCCCAAAATGATGGTCTAGTAATTGTATGCTGTAGTAATTAGCTCAGCTTAATGCATAATTTTCATTTAGTAAGACTACAACTACCTTCAGACATTACAAGCTATTACTTTTGTTATAACACTTAATGGTCATAAAAGGAAAATTACATGATTTTAGTATCAAGTGCAGAGTTACATCCACTGACACGAAAGAAATAATGTAACATTAAGCAACTCTTGAGTAGACAAGCATTTCAGTGCTTGAATGTTTATTTCAGATAGACTGTATAACATGGCTCCTAAGGAGGTTCTGTGTGGCTGAAGGCATTAAAGCAAGTCTTATCTTCAGGCACTGTAGATTAAATAAACTTTTAACTTTGAATTTCCTCTGTCTTTTTATGCTTTCTTGTTTGTTTTCTAAGCAAATACTAGGTGCCCTTTTATACAAACTTATTTCTACAGTAGTTGACCCTTTTCTCAAAGGCATAATATAACTTGCATGTAAGATGCATGCATTAATCATAAACCCTCAGGCAATATACTGTGTTGCATCAGTTTTCCCATGACACATAAGCCTCCTGCCTTGGCAGAAAAATATTGTGAATTCTTGACATTATAGCACACATGCCTTGGTGCATTTCATCTGTAGACTTACAGTCTGATTTCCCATGAGCAGCAATGCAGACCTAAGCAAAAGCTGCTGATGTGCACAGCCACAGAGATCCATGACTAAAACTGGATTGTATTTTGTCTTGCTAATTCCTAAAGTAATTTCATTTAACTGTAACGTGCATAATTACCAAATAAAAACAGAGGAGGTGTGTAGAATTTTAAAAAGTTTTGTTGAATGGGGCCCCCCCATAAACCAACTTATTAATTTAATATGTTTTCTTGTGTGTGTGTGTGTGTGTGTGTGTGTGTGTGTGTGTGTGCGTGTGTGTGTGTGTGTCTAAAATTATCAGAAAAGACTCAAGCAATGAACAAATCTGCCATGGCTTAGTGGTAAATCACTTTGTGTATGGTGTGCAGGGTCCTGGGTTTGAGCCTTGCACAGGCTGTTTATTATTGGATGGGAAATTCACCCCGGGGATCACTTCTGTGGCTCTGCTCGACAGAGGCACAGGAAAATAATTTTCTTGGGTGGCGAAAGCCAGGGTATATTTTTTGGCTAGGCTTGTATGGGCCCTAGGGCCGATAGCCTAGTACCTACCTACCTAAATGTATACATTTATTGTTGTAGGTATGGTTATTAGTCTGTCATAAAGTTTTGCTTCATAATTCCCCACTGCATACCTTACCCCTCTGAGATAAACACTGACATGCCGCTAACTGGGGCACCAAACAGAACACCACTGCATGCTGCAGGAATGCCGCCTAATGCCTTCATCAATTGAAATGCAGGTACATGGGGGAGGCAATTGTCCAGAATGACTGGGAGTTTAATGTAGAGTACTTATCTTATGAGCAACTAATGAGTTTCATCCTATATTTCTGGGCTGGATTCTCTCAGGTAACATTTAAATACTCTATGACACTGAACTAATCAATTAACCAGAAAGTTATCCCGGGTTGCTGCTGAAATGAAGCATTTGTACATAATGACCTTACCCACTTAAAAAAAAAAGAATGTAAGGGTGAAATCTAAATTATAATTACATTAGCAATGATGAATCATTCTACCTTGTATTTGTAACATTTATGCAATTTATTTCCCATAGGTAGTGCAGTGGATTTTGTGAACTGCACCTTATTTTCTGAGTACACATGTAATTTGGAAATGAAAGGCTGAGAATTATATCTAGAAATTCTGAAAGAATGGTAACACTCCCTTAAGCCTGAATGCATAATAATAGAGTTTATGGCTGTGAACATTTTAAAATGTTTGTACTTAAATGAATCATACACCATAGGTAACACTGGTACACTTCTACTAAATATATCATAAGCTGTACCTCAGGTATACCTTTTCAGAGTACCTGTTAATGATTAGACAGTAGGTTGTTGGCATATGACTTGTTGCTTTCATTATGGCCTATACTATGTTTTGAAGTATCAGCAGCACTCTGCCTTCAACACAGTCTGCTGAAGTGACTGCAAACTGTCTACAACCAAACAAAAGTGTGCCATTTTGGATCTTGATATTCTTAAATGAAGGTCAAAAATGAGATAAAAGTTGTTGAATCCAACTACATTAAAGCTAAGCAATCCATCATATTTAGTCAATGTAAATGGTCAATGATTGAAATCAGGCAGCTTTTCGGAGAGGGTAAGAAACATACAATTCCCTCCCTTTTGATATCGGGGATATCTTATCCTTATCAACTTGATGCTGCCAACACATGCGCATGCGCACGCGCACACACACACACACACACACACACACACACACACATATATATATATATATATATATATATATATATATATATATATATATATATAAAATTATATATATTTAGTGAGGTGTCTTCTGTGTGGAATCTGCATGTCCATCCTGTGTTCACATGGGTTTCTTCTAGGTGCTTCCTTTTCCTCCCACATTCCACATGCAGTAGGTGGATTGGGCACTTTAAATTGGCCATAGGTGTGAGGTATGGAAGAACTACCATGGCAGGGCTAGCCACCCAGCATTGTAAACCTTGCTGTAGATGACTGTTAGTGTTGAAGTGATACCCCAACACCATGTGCAAAAATGGGAAAACAGGGTTGCTGATGAATTGATGGATGGATATTTATATGAGTGTCTCTTGAAACAGCAAACACTCATATGAGCAAACCTCTAAACGGCCATCCATTTAGAGTGAATGCTCAAAAATATATATATTATTTGATTAATTACTTAATAAAATGTACAACATTAGTTTGCATCCCCATAGCCATAGCTAATTATATATACTGACTACAAAATCGCACAACAGCAGGGTAAGTGCAAATTCAATAAAATAAAACGGAGAACTTCGACCACCACTGCTTGGAAGAAACCTCATTTAATAACAGACTGAATGAAAACCAATGTGATAAAACAGTGGTAAGCACTTTCACGGCTTAATGCTGCTTCATCAGACCATCATACAAAAAAGAACATTCAGACTTAAAAACCTAATCATAGGTAGTAAAGCCAATAGAATTAGTACTTAAAATGACATCATAAAAACAAATCAACCAATGAAAATTATGCAACAGAACACACATCCTGTTCATTCATAGAATGTATCTCTCAGTGAAGAAGTGAGTGTGACTTAAGTATAGGTTTTAGGGATATGCATGCCTTCAACCCTGGATATTATCTGCTTGTAGTTCAGTTATCCATTTGTGTTCACTTCTTTCAGTCCTGCTGCAAATATCATCTCCCCTGATGTTTTCTTCAACCAACTCTAAAATTAAAAACTTAAAATAATGTTTGGTATCTTGCTCTATAACATGTTTCGCTAAAGCATTACTAACTTTATTATGTCTGATGTCATTATTATATTCTAAAATTCTGTCCTTATGTTGACGGTTAGTGTCTTCTACATAGAACGCACTACATAGACAGCATTTAGCATAACAAACCATGTTTCTGCTCCTGCAGTCTGCATAGAAATCAAACACAAAACTATGTCCTGTGTGCTTACACAAAATCAAGATATCAAGGTATTCATCTGTTTAAACTTACAGGCACTACATCTATGGCATGGAAAACTGCCTTTACAGTCAGATGTGAAATATGTATTAATAGAATGTTCTGTATAGCAAAGCTGCCATTTTAGAGAAAGATTATTTTTAAAGGAAAACTTTGGTGCATTATCTACTACATTCATAATATTTTCATCAGCCATAAGTAATGGCCAGTTCTTTTTCACAATATTACATGCAATGTTAACATCACTAGAATATGTTAATAAGACCCTAGGGTAATTATGCTGTAGCGACAACACCACTCCTTGTCCCTAATAAACTACTGTTCTCTGAAAAAAATGGTTTCTCCATTGTATCTTTTTTAGACCATGCCTCAGTGATGGAATACTCAATCTCTTTTTTAGAGTAAGTTCTCACTAAAAAATCTGACCTCATGTCCTCGAATACTCCCCTCAGCTTTGCATCATTGTTTTTCAAGCACATAGCTGTGAGAAACTGGTTATTAACAACATTTCTTGATATGTGCCTTGGGTGCATGCTGTTTTTGTGTAAAATGTTGGGTTTCTTATAGAGAGTTTTGCTCAAAAGGCCTAACTCATTCCTGTTGTCAGTTATATCTAAAACATCAAAGCTCCTCTCTGAAGACTTATAATTAAAGTTGATATGTAGTGGTACTGTGCATAAAATCTACCAAATTCCTTAAAGTTCTTTGGAGACTCATTCCATAGAAGGAAGATATTATCCACAAACCACTTATAGTAAATAATATTTTGTGCAAACAGATTAGCTTTCAAAATCAGTTCAGATTCCCACTGTGCTAGTACCAAATTTGCATAACTATTAGCACATGTTGTACCCATGGCTACTCCAACAGTTTGTAGCTATAACTCAGAATCAAAAGTGAAGGCATTATTTTCAAGGATTAATTCAAGCAAGGTACAAATTAGTTCTGCTTTAGAGTTAGAAAATTCCATATGCACAAGAAAAATATCTTACATTGTGTATGCCTTCTGTATCAGGAATCACTGTAAATAATGAAGTGATATCTAATGTGACAAATAAACATTTACTATTCAAATCTATTGTCTTTGACCATTCAAATAAGTCTAGAAAATGTCTAGTGTCTCTAAGCACAGTCTGAACATTGTCCAGAACAGGTCGTATAGACTTCTCTGCATAGATAGACAGTGGTTCAGTTAACCAACCTTGCCTTGACAATATTGAATGCATGGGGATATCAGACTGATTTTTATGTACCTTGGGTAAGCCATACAGTATAGGAACCACTGGATGTTCAACTGTAAAATGTGAAAAGGTTATTGTGGAATCATACCTGTCATTAAAAGATCATGCACAAAAAAAAACAAACCTTATCAATCAAAGCATTCAATTGATGTTTATGTAAACACATATAAGTAACCTCATCCTTCAGCATTTCACACATGTTCTCAACATGGTATTGCCTACCCATAGTTACAATACCCTATTCTTGTTCACTGGACAGATCTCAAGGGCAGAGCTTTGTCTTAATTCTTTCAAGGCTCCTGTTTCATAAGGAGTCAAGTTAAAGAAAGATGGCTTATGTCTATCCTTCAGTGATTCTGTTATTTGTTCTTCACATAAGTTCGCAAAACTTTCAAGGTATGGGGGAAGGGGCAGAGTAAAAGGCACTAGGTTCATAGGTTCATAGGTAGATACTAGGCCATCTGCCCTAGGGCATTTATAAGCCTAGCCAGAGTGTATTTGGCTTCCGCTTCCCTATTAGATTAGCCTACTGTGCCTCTGTAAAGTAGGTCACAGAAGGTACCCTTTTAAGATTAGTTTACTGTGTAGGTGTAGTAAAGATGTTATCAGGTGGTGCACCTTGTGGAAATATCAGCCTTAACGATACATTCCTAATAAAACGTTTCAAATCTATTATAACATCAGATAAATTTGAGTTTTTGGCTGGAATAAATGACAGCCCTTTTTAATAAACTTATTTGTACTTCAGTTAAAACATGTGAGAATAATTAAAGATTAAGTTATTCTGTTCTTGTTCCTTATAACTATACCTGTGCTCTTGTCCATTTGAGATTGATGCCCCACATGCCCCTTTCTCACTATGCTTCTTGAGCGACCCTTCCTGTAGTCCTTTTCTATGGGCAAAGGTTTGAAGAGGGAAAAAGATGGCAATTTTGTTGATGTGACAGGTTGAATAATAGTAGATGTATACCTAGTGACAGTTTCCAAAGTGATTTGTGTTGACGCTGGTGTTGGTTCAACGTGATTTTTGATCTCAGCTGTAATGTTTTGAACCAAAGGTATGTTGATTTCAATGGTCTGTTCATGTGGCCATGAAAAAACATATCCCCTTTTAAACTCAGCAAGGTTTCTTTGTAGCTTCTTCTTTTTGGTTGCCTGCAGTTTTTTTTCAAAGTCAGTTAATTTGTCAAAAACTTCGAGTCTCAATTTAAAGATATCAGCTGTAAATTTACAGGCAAACTCATTCTGCATGTTCCTAATCACCTTATACAAAGATATTTCCAATGGTCTAGAAAAGTCTTCAGGAGTTTTAAATAGTTAAACCTTAATTGTAAGTTCAGAGTTTGCCATTATTTAAAAACTCAGGGAAAGTATCTCCGTATGTTGCCATTTTCAATATACAGAGCCCCCGAGGAATAACCTTGTAATGGAGTGAAGCTTCAAAATGTAAACATTACCACTGTAGACTTTTATATTTAAATAACTTATTCTGAAATTCTTTTAGCCATGTATTAAAGGCTTCTAAAGATCCATGTTCTGAACTGTGTTTAGTAGATGAAGTCAAATACACGAGAATAAAGTAGAGGGTTAAACTCTACTTGTAAAATTCATTGTAACTGTTCTTCCTTGGATACCAAATATGGGTTATAATCCAACTCCAGATTACTGTTTTCAGCCATGCCCCAAAGGAGACAATAAACAAATCTGTGAGATAAATCCAAAAAGTTACCAAATGGTGAAAGTTGAGGTGGTCACTCCACAGAATTTAAAATAAAACAGAGAACTTTAACCACCCCAGTTTGGCATAAAACGCATTGAATGAAAACAAATATGATAAAACAGTGGTTCTTTTTTGTATGCTGATCTGAAGTGGCATTAAGCTGAGAAAACATTTACCACTGTTTTATCATGTTTTTACTCAGTCTGTTATTAAACAAGGTTTTTGCCAAGCTGTGGTGGTATTGTATAAACAGTGGATACTTATTCAGAAAAATCAAGAAATAAGTCCCTCACTGTATTAATTTCTACAAGTCTTTTGGGTTTCTAATACAGTGACGGGAATAGACCCCATTCCTAAGTCAAATTATGATTAAAGTTCATGAAATTAATATTGTTTCACTCTTTGATGCCAGCCAGTAGTGCTCTTTGCAGCACCTGCAATGTTCCCACTAATGGCTACTTCTGCAATTTGTACGGGGTTGCATGGACTGGTAACATACCTAAATACAACTGTAGATTCATTTTTTTATAAGACCCATTGCTCCTACTTTTATTGGGACTGTCTGGGTATCTTTATTTTACATTGCTTTCATTTCTGCCTGCAAATCCTGATATTTTATAGCTTTCTGTCTCTCTCTACACAAGACACTATAGTCACTGGGTGTGTCAATTTCAATGATCGATGCTACTTTTGTCTTCTTTTCTTGGACCACTATTTCCAGTTTTCTAGCATCTATCTTTTGAACTTTTGGTAATGGATGATCCCATGTGATGTAGACGTCTTCATTTTCTATAATGCATTGTGGCTCATGTTTTCAGTCTTTTTCAGCCACTTCGATACCATAATGTTTGCATAATTCCCAGTGCAACAGTCTTGCCATGTTATTATGCCTTTCAATATACAATCTTTCTGCCATTAGTATGTCGCAACCAGCAACGAGGTGTGCAACTGTTTCCAGTTTGGTTTTACAAAACCTACATTTGTCTGTTCACCCAAGACTGGACTAGACAGTCAAGAGGAGAAGGTAAACACATGTTCAATGGACTTTTGTAAACCAACGTGTATGCAGCCCACTATCTTGGGCTGCGAATATTAACCTTTCATCTCTTGGTTTGAATTCACTTCTCCTCAACCATTCCTGCATTTGTTTCTGATCAACATGAGGTTCTTCCAGAAGTTTTCCATACTTGCAACTATACTTATGCATTTTCCACATTTCTTGCCTTCTCATCTGGTCCTTCACCTTATATTCTTTCTTTTGTTAATTGGCACATTCAGTTGCCTGATTTTTATCTACTTCTGGTTTGATTTCCATTCCTGCTTGATGCTGATATACTTCAGATAGATCAAGCAGGGAAGTCATATTAGATTTATTCTCCTCATGTTTCAAAACTTTCACTATGTTTGGGTCTTGTGAGGTTAGCAGATATGTGTGGAGTTCCACGATTGCAGATCTATACATATTATCAATTTCAAGGAAGCCCATCCCTCCTTCAGAATGGGAAATATATAATCTTGGTATGCTCTGATTTTTTTAAATCATTTGGTGAGCATGAAGCATCCTTCTTGTTTTCCTGTCTAATCTATCTAACATGTTTTGGGGCCAGTCAATCACTCCAAAACTGTTAAGTTAAGACAGTAAGAGCAAATTGGTTTATAGCTTAGATTTTGTTCCTAGATGTCATTGCTGTTTTCAGGATTACTTTAAATCTTCTGAAATATTCCTTACTAAGTTTTATTTGCATTTGTTCATGTTTTATTATTGATCCTTCATCAATTCCCAAATATTTATACACTCCTTCTTGCTCAAGTTCTTTTATATCACATTCTTGTCCCAAACTGATATTTTCCTGGTGTTGCAGTTTTCCTACTTTAAATGTTGCTTTTACACATTTATGAAGACCAAATGATATTCTTATGTCACCTGGAAAAGTTTTGACAACTTGCAGTTGTGCTTCCCGTTCCTCATCTGATGAGCTATGCAGTTTTAAATCATCGAAAAAGAGAAGATTAGTCTTTACGCTTTGTTGTTTTCTAACAGCCAAATTATAGCCATGGCCTAAGCTTTTCAGGAGACAACTTAAGGAGTTAAGAGCAAGACAGAACAGCAGTGGTGACAAAGAGTCACCCTGGAATGTCCCCTTTGAATTTTTATCCCTGGGATAATAATTTGTCCCTTATCATGGCTTATTTGCAAAGTGGTCAGTCACTGTAATATAGTCGATCAGTGTAGGGTGTATCTTATACATTTTAAGCACTCTTTTATCCATGAGTGTTGGATACTATCAAATACTTTTTGTAGTCAATCCATGCCATACTTAGATTCTTCCCCTTTTACAGTTCTCCACTATGACTTTATTTAACAACAAATGATCCTTTGTTGCATATGACTTTCTTTTATTGCCCTTTTGTTCTGTTGCCATAATTGAGTTTTCTTCTAAATGACTAAACTCCATCATCAATTCCCATGTATAGTTTATACGTCATTGGAAGGCAAGTTATTGGTCTATAATTTTAGGGTAGCTTGCAGGTTCACTCTTAAGTAGGAGCATTGTTTCTCCTGTTGTTCACCAGGTCCCTCTATTTGAGATTTAAAAGAAGACCTTTACCTGAAGATCCAAGATGCTTGTAGTTCAACAGCCCAACAGGAGTAACTGTGGTTGTAGCATGAGATTAAGTTTGGAAGAATTTTTTTGTTTGCTGAAGCTGAAAGGACAGCCTGGCAGGCCCTACAGCAGTGTTTCATAGAAGAAGTGCCCATGAGTAGAGAGACTGTCATATGAAATGTTTACTTGGACTATAAAGGATGGTGTACAGATACTGATTTCAATATGTAATTACCATGTAAAACTGCTTAGGCTGTTTTTCCATTTTTTGCTTTTTGCTGTGAATTATCCATTTTCTAAACCATTTATCCTGGTAAGGGAAGTTGTGGGAATAGGCTCAGGAGGGTAGAAAAGACTTTTCCCTACCAAATGTTCCCTACCATTCCCAGGTAACTAAAATAGATATTTCCAAAAATGTGTCTTTGTTTGTTGCAGGACTCTCATCCAGTAAGCCATGTTTGATGCATCTCCCATGTATGGCATCAAAGGGCTTCAGGCCAGTTATTTTACATTAAGAAGGTTTGTGGTCTGAACTCTTGTGGGAGGAGAGGGTAGATTCTGCCCTTCTGAGCTAGGAATTTCTGGTTAAAGGCTTATTGTGCCTGTTTATTTGAACTCCTTCTTTCTGAAATTGGTGTGCTTTGTTTGCTGTAGCATAGACTAGATTCAGGCCTGCTGAATCTGGCTTTGTTTGTATAACTTGAGCACTAATCCAGGCCATCTTTTTTGGAGAAGGTTCCCCTGCACCCTAGTGGCAGGAGTGTGCAGTTAGAACTTGTCTGATCGAAGTCTGCTGGAACAGGGCTCAGTTTTGAGCTTTTTTACTGGTTAATTGGGTAATTTTTTTTAATCAGTTTGCTCATTTTCTATTGTTATATAAAAAATTGCACTTTATTCATCTGCTTTTACTGTATTTCTGTTTCTTCCTAATTATTGCACCACACCACACTCATCACGTAGTCCCTCAAAACCTACACCACCAAAGCACATACATAGAAACACAAAACACACATCTACATTTGCAGAGGCTGTCAATAAAAATCTGCACTAGTAACAGAGACCTCCAAAGCAGAAATGCAAGCAACCTCCACCCCCCAAAACAACACAAATGACACATAGCCCACAAACTCAGTGTGCCACTCAACCACAGCCATAAGGCATAACAACGTACCCAACACTCTAGTCATAGGTGACTCTATAGCCAGGAACAATAATGTTCCACTCACCATGCGAAACAAGGAGAAAGTTACTGTCAGCTGCCTGTTAGGTGCCAGGATCCACCACATAATGCATGCACTCACTTCACTACACAACAAGTACAAATATGACTCTGTCATTGCCGATGTTGGTGTAAATGACCTGAGACATACCTCCCTGGACTACTTGAAAAGAGACGTGGAGGAGCTCTCTGATCTTGTAGCCCAGGCAGGTATGACCCTAGACCTGAGTAGCTTCCTGCCATCACCCAGAATGATACCACAGTACAAGGACAAAAATGATTGACTTCAACAATTGGCTAAGCTTATGGTGTCATTCTAAGGGGATCCAGTATCTGTCTGCCTGGGATGACATGATCGACAGACCACAATGCTTTCCCAGAGATGGCCTGCACCTGTCGCCCTTGGGATTCTGGATACTGGCTAAGGCTCTTACCACCCCTATAGTACCTTTTCTAGGCAATGTTCAGTGACAAATTCACCACCGTAACAGGTACAAGCAAGCAAAATCTGAGAGTAATACTACTCAATGCTAGAAGTCTAAACCTCAAAATGTACCCACTCGAGGCACTCCTTAAAATGGAGAACATCGACATCTGTGGAGTGACAGAGACCTGGTTCAAAGCTCCAGAGAGCATCCCTGCATTACCAGGCTATAATTCATTCCACACCTTTTGGTCACCTAACCAGAATCAAAACACTAAACACGGAGGTGTGTCCATATTCATTAAGGATATCCACACCTCCAGGCTAATTGCTCAGCGTAATGCAGCCGAGATTATCCAAGTGCAACTAAATCTGGGCAAGACCACAATCCAAATTGTAGATTGCTACAGTTCCCCCCACCATGCCCCAGGATTCCCAATCCTCATTTCTTGATACACAGGAAAATATTAGGGTACAACCCAACACCCTAATAATGGGCGATTTCAACTGACCCACTATTAACTGGGAAAACTACTCATGTACCAACTCTTTTGCTCAATGTTTTCTGGAATTTATAAATTCCAATGATATGAATCAGCTTATCCACACCCTAATCAAGGGCAGCAATATCCTAGACCTGGTAATTACCAACATGGGTGACCAGTGTTCCACACCAGAGGTCAATTCATCGTTGGTCAGATCCGACCACAAGCTAATCACCCTAAACATACACATCCTGCCCCCACACCCATTAGGGAAATCACTGTAAAAAAGTTCTACAAAGCCAACTTCATGCTTCTTAAGACAGAAGTGGCAAACTTCACGACACCCATGCAGACGGACAATAGAGGCACGACTACTGAATCCTACACAAATGCACTTTATAAGCACTTGCACGACTGCATGGATTGTGCTATCCCTAACAGAACCAAGATGCTATTCTCCAAAAAAGGAAGCCATTCTGTTGGTCCCCTGCCATAAACAAACTCTAAAACAGAAGAAAGAAACTGTTGCAAAAAAGAGTAAAATCCCATGATTGGAGGAACTCCCATGTCAGCCTCAGTAAGAAGCTGAGATCCCTCATAAAATCCTCCAAAGCTAGTTACAAAAACAAAATCACCACTGATTCTAAAGACAACCACAAAGCATTCTATAGCTATGTCAAGAATCTCAATGGCAACACTCAGATCTGCTCTGAGTTACAGCACAATGGGACTAAATATACATACCCAACTGATATTGCCAACATCCTGGCAGATAGGCTCAGTGCTAACTTTACCCCCCTCTCACTCCCTAAAGAGCCCATCTCTATACTGGAAGAATGCAAAGTTCCTGTAATCACGGCTGCACAGGTAAAAACCACACTCTCCAAAGCCAAGAACATAGCATCCATTGGACCTGACAACGTCCCAGGCTGCATTCTACATGAACTACAGAATGAACTGGCACCCCACTTACGTACCATGTTCAGTTATAGCCTCACCTCAGGCTTTGTGTCCACCGAATGGTGCACAGTGACGGTTATCGCATTCCACAAAGGGGGAGCCACCACGGACCCCGGGAACTACCACCCCATTAGCTTGATGGAATATATCATCATGGAACTTATAAACAAAGACATTGGTAATCTCCAAATTCTGGACCCCTCCCAGTTCGGGTTTGTAGAAGGCAGATCATGTCTCCTAAACTTGATAGACTTTTTTGAAGCAGTCACCAAAACCGTAGACAAGGGTAAGGTGGCTCACACAGCCTATCTAGATCTCACCAAGCCTTTTGACACCATCCCCCACTCTGGAACTATAAACAAACTCACTAAACTAGGTATAAATCCCTATGTCACAAGATGGGTTGCAACTGGCTCACTGTCAGAACCCATACTGTGAAAGTAGCAGACTCCAAATCCAACTTCAGACCAGTGACAAGTGGAGTACCACAGGGTTCAGTCCTGGGTTCTCTCCTGTTTGGTATCTACTTCTCTGAAGTACAGGCTAACACAAAAGATCTTTGGCTAACAAAGTTCGCAGATGACTGTAAACTAGGAAGCATAATCAAAAGTCCTAACGATGTAGACATCCTACAAAAGGGCCTCACTGAGACAGATGCCTGGTGTCAAAGCCATGGCCTCAAGCTCAATGCCAAAAAGTGCATTGTCATCCCCTTTGGTAAAAACTCTGTACCCATGAACTACGACATAGGCAGTAGTCTACTTAACACCAAAAGTGTGATAAGAGACCTTGGGACTCAGGTGGACAGTAGTCTCTCCTTTAGTAATCACATTGCCACAGTAGTCAGGAAATCCTTCTACGTGGCACACCTCATCACAAAAGATTTCTCATTCAGGAAAAAAGAGGTCATTGCTCCCCTCTACTAATCACTCATTAGATCCATTATAGAGTACAACGCCCCTTTTGGTATGTATCTCACAAGACATCGACAATAACTGGAAAGGCCGCAGAAATACCTCACAAAGAGGATTACCAGCCTCAAACAGATAGCCTATACAGAGTCTCAAAAAACTCCAGCTTAAACTCCGTTGCATATCGCCTACTCAGAAGCGATCTCTGCCTAACATACAAAGCTATGTCAATCCCAGAGCTGTTGGACATGCTCCACTTAAAGAAATCCCAATCCCTCTGAGCTACATGCTCTAGGGACCTAAACCTTGTCACCACAATAAACAGAACATGCTGGAGGGATAGATTCCCATCCCAGAGACTTCCCATACTCTCGTGGAACAAACTACCTGTCTATATCAAACAAAGCTCCTCATTAGCACTCTTCAAGAAAAATCTTGATAATTGGATGGGAAATAGGAAATTCACCCCGGGGATCACTTCTGTGGCTCTGCTCGACAGGGGCACAGAGAAATAATTTTCTTGGGTGGCGGAAGCCAGGTTACCTTTTTGGCTAGGCTTATATAGGCCCTAGGGCCAATAGCCTAGTACCTACCTATGAACCTATGAAAAATTACACAAACTAATTAAGTTGAATCCTCACAAGGATAGAACCAGTTGCTGTACTCTGGCATCTTCCCAGATTGCTGAGCTCCTCTCTGCACTATGCAAAGTGAGGCCAGCTACATTGTGAAGGAAAATATTTTCCGTTTTTTTAAGATACAGTCTCATCATTTTGGACTCTCCCCAACACTCATGACCATAGCTGCAGATGACGATATAGAATGTCCATTAAAGTGAAAGTTTCTTCCTAGCACCTGATGCAGCTCACTGCAACCGTTACAGTATTTCACTGATGTGATGCAGCTCACTGCAACCGTTACAGTATTTCATTGATGCACCAAACTATACGTAAATGCTTTTATTTCAGCTGCATCATGTTCAACAATGAAACATCCCATGCTACTACTGGAGATAATGGCCACTTTTGGGCTGAAAGGATAACATAATCAGAAAACAATGAAGATACAGTTTTTTCATCCTCAGACTGGATGCTCACCAGCCCTTTGCTGTCTCCTTATCAGGACAAGAGAAACATACATCCTTAGTGGAATCTTAACCCCCACCTTGAACACGTATGAGTTAACACCTAGAATGCAGACACAACTTGTTGATACTCATATTCAGGGATGTAGTGGCAATGGGCAGTGGCCTTCATGCCCCATCCTGTCATAGCACATCTTACAAGACATTCTGGGGTATGCAGCAGTATGTCTCCCCAGGTCTACAAAATACATATAGACAGGCAACATCTCACCACCCCTCCAATATCTGTAAAAGAACAAAGAGCTGAGGTACTGTTGCATGGCTGGGATAGAAATTGTTGCTCCTCTTGAATTAGAGGCTTGCTGTGCAAAGATGCTGCCTTTCCAGCACCAGTAATTGGACAGCCCCACCCACATATTGAAAACAGACCCCTGCCTCAGTTTGCTAACACAGAGGTACTATCCCAGCCTTCCACATGACATTGAAAAGGCATATTAACCCTGACATTTCTGTGTTAGGACATGCAGACATTACGAGGAAATCTTTTTGCAGTTACGTACACAAAAATATGACTCTGTCATGGAAAAGTTGCTGTTTTACAGTCTCCCTGGCTGTATTCTTATGAGGCAGTCCCCTGAACTGTATATATGTTACAGTACAATGAAGAACTTTTTAACCACTTGCAAACAGAACTATATTGCTATTTTAGTACTGAATCCAAGCCCAGTGCATGACAGAGGAGGTAGATGCAGTTGTTACATTAACTGACAGAGGTGCCAGCAGAACCAAAGTTAGAATTGGTTAATTTACCCAGAAATCAAGAGTGGTACCAAGTTAAGAGAGAATAGCTGCAGTAAATCATTTGCGCATGGTGGTTAAAATCTTGGGGGTTGGACAGCTATGGATTCATTAAATTAAAATCTGTCACCAGAAAGGAGATAGAAAGACTCTTCGAGTAATCATAGATTGGTTTTGGTTGATTACAGTCTGGTGTCAGACAGCTTCATAGAAGAATGGGGACTTGCCATTTTAGTCTGATTCACTATTATTACTGGAGATAGATGCAGATGGAGTAGATGAATACAGATGATGTGGGCTACCTGGACCTTATGAAAGTTGTAACTATCATGGTGTAATGCACAGTAGTAAAAAAAAAAATGTAATTATAGAGGAAAGATGGGATAATATAATACAATGCATAGGAATTTGACTTACTAGCAGCATTCATTTAACTGTTTTAAGTGGAAACTCTCAACTGAGAATTAGTTGCTAAACACAGCATCACAGACATGAGAGTGTTTGTGTTAATAATTATGTTAAACAGGTGTCTGCTACAGTAGTAACTTCTTCAAATATGACAAAAAAATAAGCAAGTATTTATTAATGCAAATTCAGGCTTACCAGGAGATCTGGACAGGCTAACTTTCAGTGGTACGTGGCCTGTGGATTTAATGCAAAAACTGCAACTTGATGCGTTCTGGGATGAAGAACTTGCAGAGAAATTTAAAAGTGTGAACTTGTGGGGGGAGGGGGGTAGAAATGAAGTTGAACTGTTCAGCATAGTCTATAATGTTGGTGGCCACCACCAACAGAATGCTGAAACCAAGATTCTGGAAGTGCTGAGAATATGCTGGCCAGTGCAGGGCACGTGTACTGTTACATACAGAATCACATTTACAGAGTCCTTAAGAGGGTTGTAGAGTGAGTGAGTGAGTGGTTTAACTTATGAAAACAGATTGGCTTTGCATACTGTGGAAGAGATAATGGATTTTGGGATATTACTTGTACCTACAAAGTCGTTAAAAATCTTTGAGGTAGAAATATGAACCAAGACGAGAATAAGGATTATATTTTGCTGGTAGAAGATGTCCATTCATGATTTCAATAATCACACACACACACACACACACACACACACACACACACACACACACACACACACACACACACACACACACACACACACACACACACACGAGTGCTCATATTCACACACACACATACTCACCCTTGAATGTATGAGGAAATTATGTTTTGCCAAAAGATATAGTGGAGCTCTGGTATTTGGAATTCTCTTCAAGGCTACATAGCACCTTGAGATTAAACGGTTTGTGTAAAACCATCTTGAGTCAATGTTGGACTGGGAAGACAAATGACTGTCTTCACATGTTCGTGTTTAGAAGTTCATACAGAGATGGCCAACTAGTTCAAACATAATCCTCCCTTAGGATCCTAATTCCAAAACAGGTATCATAATAAAGCTATTTCATGGACATAATAAAGAAAGTTTTCAAATGGTGAAGAGTTTGCAAAATAAGTTAAAGAACATATGAGAATAGAAGATAAGCTGTAATGGTGCTATTTTAGGGTGCACTAAACCTGAAATGACCTCTAACATGACTTTTAGCTAATAATACTGTAGACAACGTTATGAAAAATGGGAAACATCAAACTGAACTCCCGTTCCATGGATATGAAAACTCTGTAGAATGTGAAGTGCACAGCCAAGCATTCTCACTATGAAAAAATATGTAGTGCATGACTAAATGCAAAATAAAAACCCAGAATGGCCTAAAGCAGCTTCAGATTAATTTAAAAGGAAGATGGGTGACTGTAGTGCATTATTCTCATGAGAATATGTGTATGTGTGTGTGTTTCACAGAAATAATGATAAATATTGCTAGTGCACTTCATTCTGTACTAATGACTTGAAAGCTACTTTTTAATGATCATATTGACTGCAGAGGGAATTTTCCAATAAAATACAATGAGTCATCAGAATAAATATAGCACAAGAAAAGTAAGGTAATTACCAAGCATTGCCAAAGGTAGTCTTTTCGTATTACATAAATCAAATAACAAAAGTGCTCTCTCTCTAGCAAGACTCACCGTCAAACTTGTAATACATGAAAAAGCATTCACCAAAATATTCCTTGTGTCTTAGGATAACTTACCTCAAGAAATTCCAAACAATAACATGCTCTCCACTTTTAGGACAAGCAATATCGCTCCTTGAGAGAAATATATTGGGATAAATACTTCCAGTACAGTGTGTAGATACATCAGAATTGTACACTTAAACATTATCTCAATAGTTGAAGTACTTTCTGCTTTATAATAAAAACTGTGGATAGAAGTCATCTGCTTTGTAAGTAGAATGTATGTATAAAATTGATTATGTTTAGCCTTGCTGGCCATGTGCCTGTTTTCCATTATAAATAAACTTTACTGTTTTACTCTTATGTTTTTAACTGATATGGCATTGTTGTGTAATTTGTCTGAAACTTTCTGTTTTGTAAATATTTTATACGTACATGAGTCAATTATGTTTTCCTATCTGGATCAGGTAGTATCTGAAAAGGACCCTCAGACATGTCTTCCCACCTGGTAAACAAACAAACAAACAAAGGAAAACAGGTTTTACAGCAGCTAAACATGTACATGGTATTGTGAGTTCAGATCTTGCTGGTTTATTGATAGGGTTCCTGTCTTTTATTGCCGTTAACAAGCAAGCAATAACGTCATGCAGGGTGTGCACTATCAAGGGAATTAACAGCCCACCCGGGGTGTTTGTGAGGCCCGATGCTGTAGGAGGAGGGCTTTCCACACACACACACACACACACACACACACACACACACACACACACACACACACACACACACACACACACACACACAATCACACCCAGGCACAAAATATTTACACAGTGTAAGGCATTGCAACCGTATGCCCCATGCCTCTCATCTACCCCTAATTTTGCTGTGTCCCACGAAAATGTTTGATTTTCTGATAAATCATTAAAGTTTACCGTCAGTCAGTGAAGCCAGACATTATAGTTTGATAGTTTGTATTGTTCAGAAATTGTAGCTGTTATATTTAAGTTTGACCATGATTTTAGTTCTGCCTGCCAAAGTATTGGCTTTATCCGTAACTCTTCAACAAAGAAGTTGAGAAGTATGCATTCACTCAGTCACTCACTCTCACTCACTCGCTCACTCACTCACTCACTCACTCTTAGTCACTTGTATTGTTTTCACTCTCTGTCTCACTCTTTTTCACTCTCTCACTTTCTGTCTCCCGTTCTGTGTCTCTTACAGACATATGCACCGTTCACTAAACTGCAAAGCCATGTTTAACAAGAGTCAAAAATGGCATCCATTTGATTTTTTCAGTCCATGTTTCATGGCAAAATGTGTCTGTAAAATCACAGATTTTTTTTGTTTTTTTTGTTTACTAAGTGATATCTATGCATTAACACCCTGCTGGATAATTTGTATTCTCCAATACGGTGATGATGTACATTTAGCCATCATCTATAAGTCTCAGGATTCCTCTGATTAAGGTTCAGGGTTCTAAAGAAAGCATGCTATACGGTGTTAGATGTTAGATCTGGAAATCTAAATAGAAAATTTTAACTTGGGAATGTCTAATTACAATGCATTTCCTAAATCTGATACAGAAAAACACTATAAAGATAAAAAAAACGTGCACACAAGGGACACGGAGTGACACAGAGATAGATACATTTTGGCTGAAACTGTTAATTTTCCTTGGCAGGGGATGTTGTTTAATGTTGCAGAAGAGCTTGAAGTGACTACTAAACTGGTGTTTCATGATATAAAAATGCAGTTTACTTAAAAACAAGAATGCATGCCATCAATATGAAAAGCACCAATTTTAATGCCCAGCAGTGATCTATGACATTTCCACATGCCTACTCACAAATATCTTTTTTTTTTGCACATAGACCAGCCTTTTTGTCATGAGGATATCTACCCATGATGCTAGTAAAATAGTTTAAGCAAAGACCTGGATGCCAGATGTCAGCTAATGGAGGGAAGTGAATAGGATCATAGGAAATGCAAGTCAAGTAAGTCTAGAGACCATTTATGTCTCACCAGTACCCACCATGTGGATGTTCGTCATGCATCCTGGAGTACAAAGCAGTTTATCTTGAAGGATACAAACGTGTCACTTTGTTTTGCATGCAAATATAATTTATTCCAGAGATGGAATAAATACTGGGTTATATATTAATCCCTTCAGATTTCTTTATTTATCTGCTGGTATAGATTTAAATTCTTAGTTCAAATGTTTAAGTTTCTGTTTGCCTTACATAGGTGCAAGAGACCAAGGGAAATTGGGTACTTAACAGCAATGAGTATGAGACCAACATCTCTCTGCAGGAGTCTATAAGCAACAGACTATAGGGAAAGGGCTTCAAACCTTTCTAGATAGCTAAGGGTCTTTAGACTAGTACTTGTGTTAGTTGGGAACCTCTGGGACCATTGGAACTGCTTAATATGCCTAGAAAGGTGATACTTTAGGCTGAATTGTATTTTATGGCTGGTTTAACTGTAGAGGAAATGAAACTTTCTTTAGGTATAAGTGCTATACTCTTATATAACATTTGGGCCAGATTCTAACTACTGATGTTACACTTTGCTCAAACAAGACTGAGTTTTCTTTATTTAACGGAGCATCAGATAAAATATCTTATATGATGGGTACTGGCCACCTGCTGAAAGTGTTGTTTTTTAGTACCTCTCTGTTAATGTATATGATGCTTGTTTATAATGGGTTCTAATATTATTCATACATTTTGTGAGAGCATGCCTGTGTCCTCACTTTGGTTCCAAGGTGGTTTACTATTTGAACAGACAGTGAACAAAATATCCCTTATCAATACAGAGTTGTCTTACATTTCAGTCTAAAGAATTACAGGAAATTACTGATCAGCTCTGTTTTCTTATTACCAGTTCAACAATCATTAAATTGTTCATTGCCTGTTGCTGGAATGATGCACATTTGCTTTCATGGGAAAGACTTTCTGAGCACATCATTCACTAAGTATAACTGATATTAAAATACTCTACCTAAAAGTTCATTAATAATCATTTAATGGAGGGGAATTCATCACAAGTTAGTTTTCTTGTTCTGTGGAAAATATGTTGCCTTTGTTATTCTTCTTCTTTCGGCTTTTCCCGGTTAGGGGTTGCCACAGCGGAACTCCGGTCCACTAATGATTGGCAGTAGTTTTTTACAGTGCCGAGGTGCCAACCTGTCGCCCAACCTTCAACAAAGGCACGTCCGTTCGCGCATGTCTTTTGAACACCACTCCACCACGGGGGGGACATGCAGACTCCACACAGAAGGTGCTCCAGCCGAGAATCGAACGGGAGAACCGCTTGCTGTGAGGCAACAATGCTGTCTGCTGCACAACCGTGGCTATGTTGCCTTTGTTATAAAAGCATTAATAATTATGTCTAGTTTCATGTTAATACCATTAGTTTTTAATATACTTGTTAACTTTTCTTATGAATGTGGCTATTAAATGTGGTTATGATATTGTTAATGTTGTGTGCTATATGGTTATGCTATTAAAAAATTAGTGTAGGCCCCCTTGTGAATAGACATCATAACAAACAACTTATTGACAATATTTAGGCTAGACAAGCTCAGCAGGGATTCCCCAAAGGCATGTTTGACATTATTTTTTAGACATCTGCATATATTGTCTGGGCCCATGGAAATGACATTTGAGGCCTTTGAGAAAAATGAATGGCATTGGGCAGGATTCACGATGGCTTGCACAGAGTCTAAGAGTCGTGTAAGACTCCATGCAGCCATCGCAATCCAGGAACAGCCTGAAATCCCATGTAAGAGACCAGCTAAAATGTCTCTTACACGGGCAGGGCGTGGATATGCTAATTACCTCACTTGCAGCTGAAAGGCATGCAAATGAGGTAGATTAGCGATCCATGAAGCTGAAACCAGCCCGTGTAAGAGTCGTGTTAGGTGCAGAAATGTACTCAGTTGACAACTGAGTACTTTACTGCAAATAACACAATGGAGCCATGACAGCTCCAAATAAAGTGTGCATATGTAGCAGGCAGCATGCCAATGGCCAAATATGTGGCCATTGGCATGGTAACCCGATGCAAACATGAAATAAAATAAGTTTTTTTTTTTTCGGCGATCGGCAATGTTTAAACGCAGCGCAGCCCCGCACAAATGGGCTGCGCTAAATAAGACATAAAAATAAAGGTTTGAAACCCACAAATGTGGGTTTTATGTAATGCATGGATTTGTAATGCAGGGACTAGCAGACCGAAAACAACATGGCCACCATCTAGTGGTTGCTAAGGGGGGAAGCTGAGTGTAAGACATGTAACTAAGCATTAGTAGGCAATCCTATGTAAATGAGTGGTAGGATAGTGAATCACACTGTCACATAGCAAATGAGCACATTCCGTGTAGTGTAAGAGTTAGATAAGGGGGAGTAACAAAGTAGGAGATAGGTGACATCACAGGGGGGAATGTCAGTAAGAAATCAAGCTCATTGGAGCAAAGTGGTATGTGAAAGATGTCATTCACACAGCATAAAAAGAGGAGTGTCAACAGATAAGCATGGGAAAGTCAAGAAATGGAAGGTGTACACTGTGGCCAACACCAAAGTTTCTTGCTGTGCGTGCATGTGCGAGTGTGCACGCTGGGAGGCGTGAGTAAGACAGAGTGTGCGCGTGTAAGGCAGAGTAAGCATGTAGGAACCTGTTTAAAGATCTGTAAACCTGTTTGCACTGGTGTGCGCGCGTTTAAACCCAAATAAGCAGATTCTAGTCCGTGTAAGCATGTGTGCGCGCGTGGTAGCCACTGTGAGCGTGTTTTCCCTGGTATGCGCGCTGCTCCCCCCTGAGGAAACAGAGAGGAAAAAGGAAGCAGAAGAATAAGTAGGAAGCTAGCAGGGAATACTGGTAGAGCTAGCAGGTGAAAACAATTAGAAGCAGGCAATTACACAGGCAGAATACTAGCCCAGCCCAGCACTTAAAACACTGCAAACAGCATTGCAGTATGTTTCTCTCAAGAGACACTGCAAGACAGGAGTAAGCTAGTAGAAGTGAAAACTGAAAAAGATGCACTCAGACCAAACATGCTAGGGGCTGCCATAGCTGCTATAAGGAGACATAGGAGACTTGCTGAGGGTGGTGACAATGCAAATGCTGCCAGACAACCCACAGTGAGGAGACGGAGAAGAGTGTACAGGCCCAGGGTCACCTACCAGGGGTTACATGAGCTGGAGATAGTGGAGCGCTATAGAGTAGACAAAGACCTCCTGCAGCAAATTGTTGAGCTGTGCAGGCCACGCCTCACACACAGAACCAACAGAGGGGAGCCCATCCCAGTGGAAACCAAGGTATGTGTTGGCCTAAGAATACTAGCAACAGGTACCTTCCAGAGACCAACTGGTGATATGATGGGGATATCACAGGCATCAGCATCCAGGGTACTGCACCAGTTCCTGGATGCCATGTCAGCACATGTCGGTGATCATGTATATTTCCCCAATTCCCGTGAGGTATTGGCCAGCAATATGCGTCTCTTCCATCAAATAGCGGAATACCCTGAGGTAGTGGGTGCAATAGACTGCACGCACATACACATCAAAGCACCAGCCGGTGAGTGGGGTAGGGCCTACATTAACCACAAGGGCTTCCCCTCCATCAACTGCCAGGTCATGTGTGATGCTCAGGGCATAATAATGAATGTGTGTGCTGGCTGACCTGGGAGCTACCATGATTCCCATATCTGGCATTTGACGCAGCTGTACCAGACATTTGCCAATGGGGACATCCCACATGGTCACATAGTGGGGGATGCTGGATATGCACTGTTGCCGTGGTTGATGACACCCATCAGAAACGCACACACACCTGAACAAGAACGCCATAATGAGGCACATGCACAAAAACATAATGTAATAGAGCGTGTGTTTGGGCTGCTCAAGTCACGGTTCCGGTGCCTGGACACATCTGGTGGAGCCTTGCAGTACTCACCAACTACATGTACCCAAATTGTCATGATATGTGCTATGCTACATAATATGACTATGCGTAAACAGCTGCAGCAGGACCAGCATAGGGCCAGGACAAACAGCCCCCCACCATTGCTAAGGCCATCACAGGCAGAGCGTGACTCGGAGGAGGAACAACCTGAGCCTACCCCAGTAGGCAGAAGGAGGCGTGCCCAGTATGCCCTGGCCTTAGCAAAGAGGCAACACATAGCACATACACTGGCTCAGTAGGAACCCTGGGAATGATACCCCTCTCTGACTCACTCATATAGTAACAGGGACGGCTAACATGACACAACCTGCCCTCAAACATGTACAGGTAGTGTAGTATGTGCATCTGACAGAGGCAGCCCTGCAGCACCACCTGAGGCATGATTGCCATGTGTTAAGCAATGTAACACCATCCAGTATATGCAAACATGAAGACCCTGCCTAACAACTCACCCTAACCAAGCATGATGCCACACTATGCAGACAAGAAGATCAAGTACAATAATTGGCTGAAGTCTTGCTGTTAGCAAGGGGGAACAAATGGCTGACAGCCTGTGATGACATGCTGAGCAAGACATGATGCCCCACCTGCTAGGGATGGCACACATCCAGCACACCTTGCTGTGTGGATACTGGCAAAGGCTGTTGTCACACCCACTGTGCCTTGAATAGGTAAGGCTGGAAACACAAACCCACCACCATAGGTAGCACAAGGGATAACAACCTGGACGTAATGCTACCCAACGCCAGAAGTCTAACCTGCAAGGTGCATGCAGACCAAACCCACCACAGCATGGAGAATAGTAATATCTGGTCTGTAACAGAAACCTGGGTCAAGGCCCAGAAGAGCACCCTAATACTACCAGGTTATGCCTCATACCATGCTCTACAGCTCCAAAACATGGAACACACTACAATAGGAGTGTGGCTATCAGTAATTGTCAAGGATAACCACACCCCCAGGTTGGTACCACAGCAAGAAGCAGCATGGACTATCCACAGGCAAGTAACAGTGGCTCAAACTGCGTCCCTGTTTGCAGCCTAATACAGACCACACTCACAAACCCAGGAACCCCAGCCAGCCTTAGAGTATGAATGTCTCAACAAATACCAAACAAGGCACACACAAAGTATGACATAGGTGGCAATCTATTATGTATGGAAGAAGTAATCAGGGACCTAGGGACATAAGTGGACAGTAACCCGTCATGTCACACTCACATTGCCAAGGTGGCCAGGAAGACCTGCTATATTGCCCACCTTAATATGAAAGGATGCACATGTAGATCAAGAGAGGTCACTGTGCCCCCATACTCTTCCCTTATCAGGCCCATATGTGACAACAATGGCCCAGTTCGGATGTAACTTACCTTACACCTGCAGCAGTTAGAAAGACCCCAAATGTACCTCACCAACAGGATAAAGGGTCCAAACATTTGACATCTGCAGCCTGGCTGAAGAAACCACAGCCCAATTCACAAGCATACTGCCCAGTCAGAGGCGATGTATGCCTGATGTACAAGGCCATGTCCAATCCAGAATGAATGGACATGCTCCACTGCAGAAACCACAAATCCAGCAGAGACACCACAGTGAGATATCTGAATCTCCACACATAGATAAATAGGATGTGCTGGAGGGACAGATCCATAACCCAGAGGCTCCTTACACTCTGGAACAGAATCCCAGTCCATGATAGGCTGAGCTCCACACTCATACTCAACAAGAGAAATCTGGTGAAGTGCATGGGAGATAGTAGGTGTACACTGGGGGCCGTCCCTGTGTCACATCTAGTAAAGTAAACCCTACATGGGCATAATATGCACATTGCAAGGGGTGTCAAAACTCACACACAGTCTGTCCATGCTCAGATAAGGCCAGGGCAGATAGCCTAGTATGAACCTATGAACCTATGACAATACAAATTGTGCAGGACACAAAGGATTATCACACAGCTGTCCTACCTGATGGTAGGAACCATGGTGATAATCCACACATATGCTCTGCAGTACTCTAATATCACAAACAATACACCAAACCCACACACATTGCCAACATCCTACCTAACAGATTCTTTGCAAACTCCCCACCAGCACCTAACTGCCAAATATCTATCCCAGCAGAGTGCTGCCCCCCTGACATTGCAGATGCTGAGGTAACAGCCAGCATCTACAAAGCACACCACACAGCATCAATGGTACGAGATGGTGTCCTGGGTTGTGTCCAACAAGTACTGTAAGAAGAATGGAACACCAAATAGCACTACTGCGCACTATCAGTCTTACCACAGGATATGTACCCAAAGAGCAGTGTACAGCAATAGTGGTCCCTCACCACAAAGGTGGTGCCTGAATGGATACTGCAAACTATCACCCCTCAACCCTGACTATGTAGGTTGGCAAAGTAATGGAGGGGATGATCATGGATCCCAGGAATAATGAGAGTGGGTACCTACAGACATTGGACCCTACCCAGTGTGGCTGTCATAGGGCAGATCCTGTCCCTTACACATGTCTGACTCATGTGAAATGCGCACCAAGGACATTGATGTGGGGAATGTGGATCACACAGCCTATCTGGACCTTGCTAAACCCTTCCATACAATACCCTAGTTGGTCAGTACAGATAAGCTCACCAGCCTAACTATAAACCCCTATCCAAGTAGATGGGTTGCAAACCAGCTCAAGGACAGAACTGACCTGGTCAGACATGCTGCAGCCATGACAGACTGCAAACCAGGTACAACTGGCATCCCACAAGGCATGGTCCTGGGACCACTCTTGTATGCTATATATGTCACATAGGTACAGGCCAACATGGAAGGACTCTGTCTGAACAGGTTCACAGAGGACTACAAACTGCCCACCATATCGGACCCTCCAGCTGACACAAGCAACCTACAAAAGGCACACATAGAAACAGACAAGTGGTGCCACAGCCATGTCAACAAGCTAAATGCAGAATAGTGTATAGTCATCCCCTGTGGAAACACAGTACATGGCCAGAAATTACCACATAGGTGTTAACCCAGTAAGTACATCAGGAGCAATAAGAGACTTGGGGACACAACCTGCATGTGACAACCATGTGTCCGTAGTGGTTACAGAAACATACCATATACCCACCTAATCATGAAGGTAAGCACAGCTAGGTCAGGATAGGTCAATGTGCCTCTCCAGTCATCCATCAGCAGCCTCACAATTGTGTACAATGGCCCTTCAGGGATGTACCTTAGCAGACACCTGCATCAACTGGAAAGACCCCACAAATACCCCACTAGGAGGATCGCAGAGCTGTAACAGATGCCATGTGTTGCCTGATTAAACAAACTGCAGTTCCACACAGTGCCATACCGCATGGCTGGAGGTGAACTGTGCCTGATGTATAAAGCCATGACCAAGCTGGTATCAATGGACATTTGGCACCATGTAAACTCTGAATGCTGGTGACCTATGCAGCTGACAGGCCTGAACCCCAGCACAGACATAAACAGGACATGCTGTACCGATTGGTCCATAACCCAGAAGCTCACTCCACTCACGGCTAAACTCCCAGTACAGGTTATCCAGGGAGTCCCTCATTGACTGTCATCCAGAGGAATTATGATGACTGGATGGGAGATGGTAGGTGTACCCTGGATATCACCTGTATGTCATGGGTAGACAGAGGCATAGCACACTAACCTTGACATATGTCATGGCAAACACCAGTAAATGTGTGTTGAAGGACAAACACTCTCTGACTAGCATTACAAATGGACTAGGGCACATGGCCATTGTTTGTCACTGTCCACACAAGTTGTGGAATACATTAACAATGTCGGACAATCATGTACTTTGCTGTCCATATCTGAACAAAATGCAACATGGTCATATCTGCACAACTGGCCCTCAACCAGTCTGGTGTGCTCACTATAAATATTACAAGCAGAGATAGGACTGAAACTGATGATACTGTCCACCACAGTGAAAGTACTGCACCAGTACACTATACGACAATACACTGTTTGGTCAGTAGGAAAGGATGTTGACAACTGTATGCAAAGTATCCCATGGCGAACCTGCAGGCACAGCATAATGCCTGTTAGGTTCAGACACAAAGCACTTGGCCAGTAAGAACACAACCTGATGTCCAACACTCAACTGTACATGTGAAATATAGATGACTTCCACACACAAACACAAATGTGGTGGACCACAGATCCCAACATAAGGAAAGTTCACACTGGGCATGCTCGCACACAGACAAATGAGACGTGTCAGTCAAGAAGCCATAGAAACTGTGAACTGGGCATGCTCACACACTTAGGCCATGTCACAGTTCAGCAGTTGCACACACATATCTGACATTTGTATGTGTTAACACAGGAACCTCCCACAATACAGACATCTGCCCAGTGCACACAGTGAAATTACAATAGAGACATAAGTAAAGTACTGGATCCCACTCAAATGCAAACATCTTCCACAGTACACAAGTTGTTCATAGAGATAGGGAAAGTTATGGCAATAAAGACCCACAAACAATATATGAGCAACAGATACTTGCATCTGACAGGTAAACATATGGCCGTAGAGTGCAATACTAGGCTGTTGTCCCTAGGGAATACAGAAGGCTATCCACAGTGTATTTGGCGTCTGCCTTTGCAGTACAGTAGACCACTGTGCCTGTGCAAAGTTAATGCATAGATATGCTCTCCCCTGTACTGATGGATAGTAACAGATGTACATACCTCTTCATACATAATGATGTCAGCACACTATACATATGTCAGGAGCACAAATGATACCCAGTAATTTGAATAGCGCGCTCTGCTACTGTGTCTCTTACAAGTGTCATAACATAGTTAGGTAGGGGTTTGAATCCTGCAAGTGCTCAGTGTGTGTGCGAATGTGTGTGGGGGAGTAGTGTGTGTGCAATTCCACGTGTAAGAGAAATGTTCCTTTTGGCAACTAGTACAACACAACACATGCTGCATATTCCACAGTCTAAACACTGATGATGTCAGCACCCTATAAGTACAGCAGGAGAAAGCAAGCCTCCCAGTAATACAAATAGCGCGCTCTACTACTGCGTCTCTCACAAGTGTCATAACATAGTTAGGTAGGGGTTTGAATCCTGCAAGTGCTCAGTGTGTGTGTGAATGTGTGTGGGGGAGTAGTGTGTGTGCAATTCCACGTGTAAGAGAAATGTTCCTTTTGGCAACTAGTACAACACAACACATGCAGCATATTCCACTGTCTAAACACTGATGATGTCAGCACCCTATAAGTACAGCAGGAGAAAGCAAGCCTCCCAATAATGCAAATAGCACGCTCTGCTACTGTGTCTCTCACAAGTGTCATAACATAGTTAGGTAGGGGTTTGTATCTTACAAACACCATGTGTGTTTTTGTCACACAGTTTGTCCATATGTGTGGGGTGTTGTTCCCAATATTGCACGACATACATTATATCAGTAATGTCAATGCACACATGATGTATGTGTGTGCCACCTACACATATGTACCTGTGAACTTCAATAGTTCCCATGTCCGAAGCCTGCCTCATGTGAATACATGGAATATGCATTAGACAACTGTATGACTGTGGTGTTCTGTGCAGGGGCTGCATGTGGTATGTGAATATACAGTGTGAGTTGTTGATGGTGTCATCCCACCAGCGAGGGATACACGACTGGTCTGCAGCATATAGTCCACATGTTGGTGATGAACAGGTGCAGCATGTTGTCACCTCTTGTGGGAGTGGTAACAAGTTGTTCCATAGCAATGCAGGGAATGAATCCTAAGAATCTTTCAGATAGGGTCTTGGAGCTAGAGTAATGCTCACACTCTATGTTTGGGTAGCTGCAGTCCACCCATATAATTGTGTTTGTAGAGACCGTCATATTCCCAGTGTTGTCAGGAAGGCCAAGTGGGTTTCCTGGGTATAGGAGGGTGATGTGTGCCAGGCTATGAACCCGAAGGCAGTCTAACCCACTGTTAGTTGCACATGGATAGGCTCTGATGCTTTGTGCTGTGCCACCAACCTGGGGGTGTGTGTATCTGAGGTGCCTTTGGATACATCCCCCCTGTTCTGGTTTGGTGCATGTGTAGGGGACGACAAGCATGGTATGAGGTATGACCTGGCAGTGATGGTGTGCACCTGGGAGCCTTGTACCAGGAGTCTGTTACTGCACTGATATTGCTGTACCCCATGCTAAGGACAGTTTCCACTGCATGCATCTTGAGGTTTACACTGCTGCTGTTGAGTAGCATTACTATTAGTGTCCTATCCCGTGTGATAACTGTGTAGGTGGCTATGTACTGTCAGCCTTGCATACAAAGGCACTATGTGTGTAGCAACAGCCTCTGCCAATATACAATGGCCCATGGGTGACAGGTGCAAGCTGTCCCTAGCAAAGCAATGTGGCTTGTCCAGCATGTAATCCCACGCTGACAGGCATTAGATCCCCTTTGAATGTCACCAAAACATACGGTAATTTTAGAAACTGATCATCCTGTCTACATATTGTGGCAGCATTCTTGGTGAGGGTAAGATGCTACTCAAGGTCAGGGTCATACCAGCCTGTGCCACAAGCACTATGTCCCATAACATGTAGTCCAGGGAGGTGCATCACAGGTCATACACACTGGCACAGACAATGACTGAGTCATATTTGTACATGCCTTGGAGTGACCTGTATGCTTGTGTTATGTGGTGGATCATAGTGCCCGACAGGCATCTCAGCATGACCTTCACCTTGTTCAGCCTGGTGAGCAGGACCTCAGTGTACCTGACGATGGAGGTACCTCTTACAACTCTAGCAGGTGTGTTGTCAAGCCGTATGGCCTGTGACTGTTTGGCACACAGGCTTTGTGAGCTATGTGTTGCAAGTGCTCTGCTCTGGCTTAACGTTTGCTTGTGTGTCTGCTGTGCAGGTGTCAGCTGCTCAAGCAGGATGTTATTCTGAGAGTCCAAGAATGTACCTGTGTGTTTCTGTGTTTGGATTGCGGTCGTGGCAGGTCTATGTGAGACTGGTACTGTATTCACTGTAGTATCCCACTCCACCTGACAGGGTATGCCAGTACTGAGTTAAGAGAGCTTAGCCCCCAGTTTGGCTATGTGGTTGCATCTCTCACATGTGTTGTAAGTGTATGGGAAGGGGAGAGGGTTGTCTGTGTACATGAGGCAGCTGTAACATTGCCACATGACTCACAGATTCACCAACTGGACCAGAGAGTAGATTGACAGGTGACCTTTGCACATGCTACCATAGCATTGTGAATCCCATACTAAGTAACGACACATAGGGCCAATGGGGAACAAGGTACTCAAGGTGAGTATGTGAGGGTGTAGTGCTCCTGATTTGTTAGTGCTGGCATATATGAATGCTGTCTTGAGCAAATGCGAGGTAAGTCATATGCAATGTGCTACAGGCAACCTACATGCAAACAGGACAAACAGTGACGTTCTGTCAAGTGAGACATGGACATCAGTACAGTAAGCAATACAGATGTCACTAGGGATCCACAGATGCACTGTAAATCTGCACTGCAGGTGGAATCAGTGTTTCAGGAACATAACAAGCAAACATGCATACAAACAAAGCTACAGTCAGCAGGCCTGTATGTAGACTATGCTACAACAAATAAGGTGTACGACTTCCAGTAGGTAACAGTGCATATATGCAGGCACTATAAGCCTGTACCCAGACATTCACAGGTCAGACGGGCTGGGTCCAGCCCCAACCCCCACAAGTGTATAGACCCTGTACCTTCGTAATGTTGAATAACTGGCCTGATACCCAAGTGCTCATACCTGTAATAATACACATTTCAAATAACAGACACTGAGCGCTCACTCAGCAGTTCCAGACTTAGTATGATGTATGCTACCTGTCCTGGCACCACAGTATCCTTGACATGTATGGAGACTGTCCCTCCTGTCATAGTTAGGTCTGTGTTTTGGTGCTGTCATGCATGGTATGAGGTGTGACCTTGTAGTGCTAGTGTGATCTTGTGAGTCTTGAACCTGTTGTGTATTACTGCACAGATATCAACATCCTCAAACATCCTCATTGCAGAGTCGAGTGTGGACAGCATGCAATTCGCAGTTGACATGACCATCATTGAGTATCAATATGTACATTTTCGTATCCCCTGTGCTACCTATGTAGGTGGCCGTTTCTTGACAGCCTCACCACCAGTATGCAAAGATGTGCAGACAGTACACTATGGTAATTGCTATGGGTGTACAAAACAATACAATGACATTCATACTGTAACTGCATCAGGCATGCTGGGATATACCCACAATGATATCATTGCACTGTACTGTTGTCAACATTATACTATTACAACACTTCTATGTAGTCACCCTGTGCATCAGCACCATGTTAACCTGTTCCTGCACCGATGTTACAGATTGCAGGAGGTGGCACAGTTTCATCATATGCACAGGGTGTGTACTTGGTATGCCTGAGTCTGCCACTGATACAACCAAGTGACATGTCTGTGTGTGTGTGTGTTGGTGAGGGACAGCAGTACAAGATGGGGCAATGTTGATGCAGTGTGTGCGTGTATGCTGTAGCCCTAGGTGTTATCAATTTGCATGTGTGTATGCATGCACACAGTTCCACCTCATGGCTGCCATATACAGGTGTTTGTGGACAGCCACAGACTGTACATGCCAGGTCATACAGATCACTGTCTGTGGCCACGGACACAGTACCTGTGCCTGGCAGGGGTGCTACGGACCATATCAGGTACTAAGCCAGACTGGGTACTGTCATCAGAAGCAGGTGGTTGGTGACTGGAGACAGGTCCCTGTTGGGACTGTCCAGAGCCACATGCACGTGGTCTCCTTGGTAGGTCTGATGACAGCACAGACCCAGCATTGCTGGGGCTGCTGCTGGCACTATGCGAGCGGCCACGGGCCTGTTGTCGGCTGCGACGGCTGCCAGCTGCTGCTGTTGCTGGCATACGGCCACGTCGATGCCTCAACCATCCACCATTGCCCTGGCTCATGGACATGTAGTTGTGGAACAGATCTAATGTGTCCCCCCCAACATCTGTCAATGACTTTGGTGAAGTTACGGATGGCAGCCGCAACATCACGCATACTGTCACTCATAGCTGTGCGACATGCTCTCAGCTCCCTCAGACCCCGTCTGGTGTACCGTTCCATACGTGACTGTGCTTGCATTACAGCCCGAAACATAGCTGAGGTTGAAAGACCTCTGTGGGCACGTCTGACAGGGGCGGTACGCCCACAGATGCTCCCACGAGAACCCCTGATGTCTGCCTGTGTGGTACCATGTCAGGACCCTGGCCATGGCTGCTGTGTGGGGATGCATGTGCCACCGATACCACATTACCCTGGTCAATGCCCACTGTATCCTGTCCATCACCTAGGGACATTGGCGACAAGGGATGTATTGGCAGGATGACTGTGCGCATTGATGGGGTCGACAGCTGTGTACTGTCAATTGGCCTACCAATGACAGACCCTGCCACACCTCCCTGTGCCATTACACAGGTATCATCATTATCGCTATCCACAGCAGCTGATTCAGGTTCCCTGCTGCACAACACCAGAGCAGCACCAGAACCTGAGGGAGTAAGACAGGAAACACAGTTTACAATGTGTACACAATGTCACCACTGATACACACATGCACACATGGGCACATGGGCACATGCACACATGCACACATGGGCACATGGGCACATGCACACATGCACACATGCACCCATGCACACATGGGCACATAAACACATGCACACATGGGCACATGCACACATGCACACATGGGCACATGCACACATGCACACATGCACACATGGGCACATGCACACATGCACACTCCTCAGTATATGAGATATCAAGACACAGACACAAACACACCTGCAATCAAACACATAGCACTACTGCTTCAGCCTATTATTACTATTAGTATCAAGAGTATTGAAGGTAATGTTATTACACACTCACCAGCATGGATAGGCTGCCTTGCTGTTACACCAGAGAGACCTACAGAAATGAGACATTTATTGTCAGTGGGCACAACTGTGCCATTGATACTGTGAGTATGATACAGTTCAGTAGTGCAACAGTTAGCTTCCACAGGTCTACTGCTGATATTGAGAATATCACTCTTGCACAATAATAACCAAGATTACAGCTACAAACCGAGGACACACCTCACACATGCATAACCTAACAGTGTACAGAATGGTCAACTATACACATGGCATGTTACCTGCATGCTCCGTGTCCTGCTGCTGGGTGGCTCCAGCCTCCATCATTACACATGTATGCTGCTGCTGTTGCTGTTGGGCTGGAGCCACAACACTTAGGAGTAGTCCCTCCAGTCTGGTGAGGGGGGGATGTCTAGCCACCCCACCACCTGTGGCAAGCTGCTGCCTGTGGATATCCGACGCACGCTGATGGACATTTCTAATTAAATCACTGCAGTGATGGCGTACCTGCTCATATGTCCGGTTATGTGTGCCTATGTCATTTACCCGACGGACTAGGTCTTGCCACAGTGTAGCCCTCCCCTGCTGGTTCTGGCTGGTGCGGGAAAAGAGTATTGCGAAATCCTGCACCAGGCTCTGGTGTATCTCTTCCTCCTCCGCAGCGGAGTACACAGGGTTTCGCTGAGAGAAGGAAAATATGTCAGCAATATCTGTCAGCAAACTATGGCACACATAATACACATAATACTCAACTGTAGTGATATAACTTAACCAGCATATATAGCATCTGTCTGTCTATTGGGGGATACGCATGTAAATGACCAGATATCAGTGCTCATCCGACAACTGTGCAACAGTACCTGGCACACTCCATACGACAGACTAGTATACTGCAGCAGTCAGCACACTGGTTCAGGTCCAATGCACAACCTCAGACTGGGGGTTTGTATCAAGGTACTGTATGGGGAACATTATCAACCCATGCACTGCACGTTACATGTTTCACTGGTAATGCACACTACTCTTACTTGCCATAACCCTACCTACACCACAGTGACATACAGGGTAACACAGCACAACATATGGCAATGTAGTATGTGTTGATCGCAATACCTCACACATCTGTCTCTGGCCTCACACCAAGGACACACACTACCATGACAGACAGACAGTCATGGTGAGCAATCACACCAGTACATAACATGCACCCAGTCACTGGCACACTCATTCCACCTCACATATTTGGTTTGCAATGTGTTCATGGGTGTGCATTGTGTCTTAGGTAGGTAGTATGCTTTTGGCCTTGGGCCTACAGCAGCATACTGTTATGCTACCCTGCCCCTTGTCACACATGTATTATGATCATACCTGCTCCTTACAAACAGTTACACAGGGTGACTCATATGGCATATTACCTATCTGCATACCATTCAGCAGGGGTATGTCGGACATCTACTCATGGGGAGCCTTGTTTCTTAATTCTGTGTGGTTTACTCCAGGGTATGTTGTTTCTGTGGGTAGGGACCTGTACCTCCACCATGTGCTCTATACTGCAGTGACAAGGATGACAGACATAGGTAATTTGTGTTGTGGATGTTGGAGGTGTTACCATGGTTGTTGGACAACTGTCATGGGTGTGACCGAACTATGTATATCCAGCAGTGGTAACCTCTATGTAGGTAGTCTGTGTGTGCTCTGTGGTCTTGTCAGTCACTCTGCATAGGTAATGTGTTTGAGTGCATTGACACAGTTACTTGCATATATCGGTGTCCTTCTCCATATCTGTAGCTGTCATGGGAGGTACATACCGTGTAGGACATTGTGGGGTGTAGAGGGGTACAGTGACCTACATGTCCATAGTAGACACACCATGTCCGCTGACACATTCCATGTACAGGTATTACAGGACTAGTGTGCCATTGTGTATATCAATGGGGAGCCTATTGTACACTTGTTGCCCCTGTTCCCCCCTGACACATGCAGTGGTGGGCAGGCATGCACATATGTGGTGGTTACTGGTGTCAGTGTTTTGGAATGGGGTATGGTACTCCAGTATCCACACTGGTGTTCACTCCATGCCTTTGTCACCAGGCACCTGTTGCAATACATCTGCACACATGTGCCTCACTCAGTGTATATATAGATATATATATATATATATATATATATATATATATATATATATATATATATATATATATATATATATATATATATATATATATATATATATATATATATATATATATATATATATCTGTATATATATATATATATATATATATATATATAGATGTAGATATATACATATAGATGTGGGGAGAGAGGGGAGAGAGAGAGAGAGAGAGACAGAGGGAGAGTGAGAGTGAGAGGGGGTGGGACAGAGAGAGAGATAGTCATATACAGACATATCTGTTGTCAGTCAGATCTGTCTGTATATGTATATGTATCTACATATATCTATATATGTATGTGTGTATTACATATATCTGTACGTACATATTCTATCAATCTCGATGTCTGTGCAGTAAGTGAAACCTGGTTCAAGGCTCCTGAGAGCACACCAGCAGTACCAGGCTATACCTCGTATCATGCTTTTTGGCCCCAAAACTCGGGCCAAAACAAAAAGGGAGGGGGAGTGTCCATATTCATGGAGGACACCCACACCTCCAGGTTACTGGCAACGCATGAAGCATCAGAGACCACCCAGGTGCAAATAACTGTAGGCAAACCTGCTATACAACTGGTAGCATGTTACAGACCACACTCCCAATCTCAGGAACCACAGTCAGCCTTCCTGAAGACATTGGAGGATATGAATGTCCCACCACACGCCATCATATTGGGAGACTTCAACTACCCTAACATACACTGGGTGCATTATTCTAGCCCAAACACCCTAGCCCAAAGGTTCCCGGAATTCACTAATTCAAATGCAATGGAACAGCTAGTCACCTTTCCCACAAGGGGAGATAATATACTAGACCTGATCATTACAAACATGGGGACAATGTGCTACACACCGGAAGTATACCCCTCACTAGTCACATCTGACCACTAACTAAGCACCCTGGATATACATATCCCACCTCCCCCACAACACAAAAGACTACAGTGAGAAACTTCTCAAATGCCGACTTTACACTTCTTAAAACTGAGTTGGTATCCTTTAAGCCCACTGGGCCAGTGGAAACCACATCCCACAATGCAGACTCCTTCACAAATGCTTTCTACGGACATCTCCAAGAATGCATGGATCATGCAATCCCAAATAAAACCAATACCCTCTCCACCAAGGGCAGGCGTCCTGTCTGGTGGACCCCAGCCATGAACAAATTGTATAACAAAAGAAGGTAGCTACTGCACGACAGAGCAGAATTCCATAAAGATAAGGCATCTCTGATCAGCACTAGTAGAAAGCTATGTTCTCTCATACAAACATGCAAGGCCAACATTGAGAGGAAAATCGCTATGGACACTACAGATAACCACAAGGCCTTCTTCTGCTATGTTAGACACCTGGGTGGAAACCCTCAGATATGTTCAGAGTTAGTTCACAGTGATAAAAACTACACTGAACACACAGATATTGCCAACATTCTGGCAGACAGGTTCAGTGCAGATTTCTCCCCTCCCTCACTGCCAAATGAGGAATTACTTATCCCAGCTGACTGTAACCTCCCTGTCATCTCAGATGTCCAGCTGAGAATCTCCCTCAGCAAAGCTATAAACACAGCAGCAATGGGACCCGACGGTATCGCAGGTTGCTTGCTACGTGAACTCCAAGAGGAGCTAAACCCGCATATATAATGCTATTTAACCATAGCCTTACTACAGCATATGTACCTGGACACTGGCATACAGCAACAGTAGTCCCACTCCACAAAGGAGGCACCTCTACAGACCCTGGTAACTACCGCCCCATAAGCTTAACCAGCCTGGTCTGCAACGCTATGGAAAGAATCATTATGGAACTCATACACAGAGACATTGGGGACTTACAGACACTTGATCCCACCCAGTTCAGCTTTGTAGAGGGCAGATCCTGCCTTTTGAACCTGGTTGACCTTTTTAAAACAGTCACTAGAGCCATTGACGAGGGCACAGCAGTCCATACAGCCTACCTGGACTTGGCTAAAGCTTTCGACACAATACCCCACTCTGGCATCATAGACATGCTCAACAGCTTAAATGTAAATCCATATGTCACAAGATGGGTTGCAAACCGGCTAACGGATAGAAACCCTAAAGTCAAAATCACTGGTGCCATATCAGACTCAGAGCCAGTCACAAGTGGTGTCCCACAGGGCTCTGTCCTGGGACCCCTCATGTTCAGCATTTATTTCTCAGATGTGGATGCAAACATGGGAGGGTAGTGGCTGACAATGTTCAAAGATGACTGCATACTAAGCGCCATAGTCGATACACCAGCTGACACATACATCCTACAGAAAGGCCTCACTGAAACCGACAACTGGTGCTGGAGTCATGGCCTTAAACTGCATGACAAATACTGTATTGTCATACCCTTTGGGAAAGACAAGGTACCCACATATTATCACATAGACAGTAACCCACTGAGTTCAGACAAAGTAATCAGAGACCTGGGGACACAAATCAATACTGACCTCTCATTTGACACCCACGTTGCCAAAGTGGTTGGATAGACTTCCTACCTTGCCCACCTTATCATGAAGGGATTCACATCCAGATCAAAGGAGGTCATTGTACCCCTATACTCCTCCCTTATCAGGCCCATGACTGTGTACTATGCCCCATTTGGTATGTACCTCACCTGGCACTTGCAACAGCTAGGGGGACCCCATAAGTACCTCACCAGGAGGATCAAGGGTCTCCAGCAAATGTCATATGCTGCCAGACTAAAGAAACTACAGCTCTATTCCATAGCATACCGGTTACTTAGAGGTGACCTGTGCCTGACGTACAAGGCCATGTCCAATCAGGAATTGATGGACATGTTCCACCTCATAAAATCCAAATCCATCAGAACCACAAGAGCTACAGATTTAAACCTCAGCACAAATATGACTAGGACATGCTGTAGGGACAGATCCATAACTCAGAGGCTTCCCATACTGTGGAACAGGTTCCCAGTTCATGTTAGGCTGAGACCCTGTTAGGCTGAGACCCTCACTGACTCTCTTCATGTGAATTCTTGACGAGTGGATGGGAGATCATAGGTTTACACCAGGGGTCATCTCTGTGTCACTACTAGACAGAGGCACAGTAAACTAATGCTGTTATTTAAGGGGGTCTTCACTGTGTCACTACTATACAGAGGCGCAATTTTCTAAATCTATTCTGTACACTGTGTGCAGATAGCCCAGTACTAAACTATGACACTGTGAAACTATATATGTCTATGTATTTCTGCATCCCTCTCTATCTATGTATACACATATGCATATTATATATATATAGACATACATATCTCGATATACATACATATACACATGATATATATATATATATATATATATATATATATATATATATATACTCCTTTTTAGTTCCACATATGTATATACACAGTAACGTACTGATGAACATCCATTACTGTACAACCTACTTGTACATTGCACTACAACCTACATTGCTATGTGCACATAGCTACCTTCACATACATATGTATGTAGAGCCTTCAGTGACAGTTTCAGTATGTCCCCGGCCCTATGCACATCTTCGTATACATAGATACAGACCAATAACACATCTGGAGGGTTCACAGTATGTAGACTATTATACTAGTACTTTACATTACCTGTGTTTGTTGCAGCTGTTTGTGTAGGCTTGCAGTTACTTCCTTTGTTTTGTTGTTACTGTTTTTTTTAATTTTTTTATTTTTCTTTCTCTTTCTCTTTCTTTCTTTCTCTCTCTCTCTGTCTCTACCTCCAGAGGGTGCAATGAAAGTATTGCATGTGTGGGCTGGGAGTACAGGATGCTTTTGTAGGTATCTGTACATGTCCATGTGATGGCCTCTGCACCAATTGTTATCCAGCATTTACTAATTGCATGCAGCCTGTTGTGTAGTGATTGCAGTTCTCACTGTGATTTCAGGACAGTGCTATAAAAAGGTCTGTTAGGTAGGCGTAGCCCTTTCAGATTATCAGGGTGGGGACCATGCTGGTTTGCTGTGGACACTGTTCTGTGAGTGTAAGGGTTGGTATGTCTCTCATATTTCAGGCTGTGTTGTAGACACTGCAATGCATGTTGTTCTGTAAGCTGAGTATTCCTTCCTCCAGTGTCCTCTTCTCCGTGTGTATGTAAACTGACACCTACGACTAGAAATACTGTGTATATGAGTGTGTGTGCTTTCCTGTGGGGATTGTGGTGTAACTGGTATATAGCAGTGGCTCTTGCAATCTGTTGCTATGGCTTCAATATTTGCCCTTTACATTCACTCCTTGTATGCCTGCTAGGTGTCTTTCCTGTAATGTGTTGCTATGGCTTTCCTATTTTCCAATTACATTCACAGCTTGTAATGTTTGCTATATCTGTTTGGGCAGCAATTCTGTATGTGTTTGTTGTGGTAGGGTGTTACTGCATGCAGTGTGGTCTGGCCATGGTGTGTGCCTTGACACTTACAAGGGTATATGATCATGCTGCTGAGCAGGCCTCAGATACTCTCAGGTGCATCTTTTATCAGCCTCATGGAATGGTACATATCAGTGGGATACTCCAATGAAATATTCTGATATTCTGCAGTTGTGACTGTGGGTTATTTCGAGCATATGTATTACTACACCATTTGTGACGTGCAAGTGGTGCATACTTTCAGTAATTCATAGTTACCATTGCATATGTAGTTACACTTTCTGCCTACTGTTAGTACATTTCACAGGGTGTCAGTGGGGCACAGTTGACATTTGTTTTCACATCAGGGACATCCCTGTAACTCAGTCACAGTTGCTATGTCTGGGCTCTTAACTATTCAACTATGGCAATGTTTATCCTGCTCTGAGTATGTGTGTGGCTTGCCAGATGCTACTGTGACATTATTACCTACTAGCTACCAACCAGCATGGCTGTTTCTCATCACACAGTACTATTTTACAAATCCACTAGATTTGACAGTAAATATACATGACATGCTTGGTGTACTAGACTTGCTATATTCCCTTTACATATTAATTCATACTATTTTATGATATATTTCTTTCAGCACAATGTTCTTGTATAGCAGTCATGGCTTAGTAGTAAGTCATGCAGACTAGTGTTTCCAAGGTCCTGGGTTCAAGACTGACGGAGGTATTTTATTTTGCTGCTGAGAAAACTACAGGCCTTGTCATTCAGAGTGACTAAGGCACTTTTAAGCAGTTGTAAGTGGGTTAGCTCTGGTTTGCGCAGAGCTCACACATGCGCACTGTCGCTTAGCTTCGCGCACACACACTTAGCTAAGCGCACAGAAGCGCACTCCCACTTACTACTGCTTAAAAGTGCTTACTCTCGCGCACACCCATGCTATTTTCTTTTAAAGAAAAGAAAATGGGGAGATAGGAAAGTGGTGAAAAAGGGAGCACAAAGACGGTAGGACAGTAGGAAAACAAGCTTGGGTTTTGCAGGAGGGATGTAGGAAAGGCCCATAGCTGCCCATTTCTTCGTCAGCAACAGCTGTGCATATGTTTGTAATTTGGTGTGACATTTGAAACCTTCAACCCCTGAGAGAGGTGTGAGGACAACAATATTTGTTGTACAGCCAATTGTAATTGCCAGTTTACATGTCCAGCAGACGTGTGCAAAATGGGCAGCTATGTATAGGGTGTAATTTTTTTGTGGGTACAGAGTGCCCTTTTTTTTTTTCAGGGGAGAGTGGTATGTCAGGTACAGGAAGTCGGTATAGCTAGGGAGGTAGGTAGGGGAGGTTAACAGACAAGACAAACAAGACGCATACAGGGGTGGTGTATGACACATGTGGGGGGGTTACACAATTGACGGGGATGGATGTTTGGATATCTCGAGCCCATGAGCCCACAGATAGCAACAGTGGATCTGAGATCCCCACCCATGGGCAGTTGCCACTGTGCCTTCACTGCCCAGGACAGGGCTGTGCTGGGGGCTGTGTGGGACGGGCAGCATGCATGCCCGTGAGTTGTGCCACCCGTGCCTCAAGCTGGCGTAGGGGCCCAAGCACAGTGTGCCTGATCTCCCTACACACCACAGTCCAGACACTACAGAGGGTGAGTGGATGTTCTCCTCCGGCCACGCTTGCAGAGGGGGGACAAGCCCCATCCCCTGCAGCACTTCCACCCACAGGTGGCACAGGGCCACTGGAGGAGGGTCTGGCCTGGGCACTACTGCCAGGTGCACTTGCCAGCTGAGGTGGGAGAGGTGGGTCCGCTGGAACCCGCCTTCCCTGTCGTCCTATGTTTTGCATTATTTAATGACAGTTTGGGTTAGTAACGTGCAATACCATTCACAATTAGTTGTAACAGCATGCATTAGTATTCCCATTAACCAAACACCCATAAATTCAAGCCATTGAACAGCAAGCATAACACATGCATAATTTGAACAACAGTACACAATCTAACAACATGCAGGGTTGATTGATGGCAACAGGCCATCAGGTTTGGATGTATGAACAGGGCACATGCATCAACATACATGCAAATATGTATGAACCAACAGGACAATTGTCCAGGGGAGTTAATTGTGAATACACATACCCATTTCACGTGGAATGGATTATTTGTGGTTATAGGGTAGGGTGAAGAAATATTTCATTAACAACTTCAAATACCTATACATATGCTATACATTTCTACTAGCTGCAGATATATACACACTACAGGTCTGACTACAGTTTCCTATGTGTAAACGTATGCATGTTGGTGATATGAATGTTACTGCTACATCAATATACATTTCATTTTTATTCATACACATTCATATCTGGCTCTGTTCAGCTACAGCATCCTGCTACATTTGCTTTATATGGCTCTAGACAACTATGGATGTTTGGTATTTCATACAACCATACTATCTGCATATTGCAAACTGAGAGCAACATATCCAAATTGTGGGACACACATTCCAGCTTCAGTACTTTATTCCACACATTTCTCTGTTTGGTTGTGCCTGTCACATTCATTTCATTCTGTACTGACTGCAGTATACTTTATTCAGGAGTTATTACAACTTTATTGGTGGATTCATACCTCTTTCTCACACTCTCACTTGTTTTATTTTGTTTTATTTTTACAATTCAGGATGGTACTTAATTCTAGGCTTTATTGACATGTTTTACTTGGCTATAACAATCCTTTCCAACAGTCTCACTTGTGTCATGTTTCAGAATTTAAACGGGGATATATTTCACACATGTCTTTTACTCAGCTTGTGTAGCTGTAATTTTCAGCCTGCTGCAGGTTATGTACTATTATATTACAGGTGGAACATCTTTATTTCAGACTTGTTTCATTTTTATTTTTGGATTACAGGCTGCATCACACTTATGTAATCACAGTACTAGCAGAATCTCTCTTACACTGTTACTTGCACTTTATATTAATAGGTGACTACACTGCACTCTTTTGCAAGGTGTCATACTTATATTTTTTAACAGTTACAGGGAGAGAATTACTAACCTGCCTGGTGGCGCAACCGCACAAGCCTATCGGCATAGGCTTGACGATTCGCAGAACGGACACCTGCAGCTGTAATATAAATAAAGTAATATTGGAATACACATCTCCATAATAACAGCTAAGTTAACTTTCTACATAAATAATTACATGTAACTTACTCAGTAGTGGGGCGTTGGGCATTTGCCGGGCCTCCTGGATCCAACGGTTCAGTTGGTCCTGCTTCCATCTTTGCATGGTGGTGACGGACCTGTTCACCAGTCCTTGGTATTCCTGTGGCACTGGTGAGATCATGTGCCAACCGGTCCCACACCTCAGCCCTATATGCTCTACACAGGACCTGGCCCTGCATGAGTTGGGCCTCATGATCATGGACAAGGAGCCAAGCCATATATTTGGACTCCTCAATGCCCCACCTCTGTGCTCGGAAGCAACTACCGTCTCCTACACCTGCCATCCTGACTGCAAATTGGTTCCACAATCAGTTATGCTGTGTATTCCCGCCTATGGGGCTTATATATGCCGTTTTTCCCGCACTTATCTGTGATTGGCCATTTTGGAAATGTATCAGCTTCACAAAACCTGCTTTGTCATGCTTTTCTTTTCATTCATTCCTATATATATGCTATTACTGCATTTCTAAGTGCAACTGTCATGGCTTAGTGGTTCAGTACTTTGACGATGGTGCATGGTATCCTGAGTTCGAGCCTGGCCATTGCTTTTTATATTTTATGACTGTCTACACAGGCTAGAAGGTGTGTCTGTGTAAAGGCAGTTTTGATACAGCTTGCTCAACGTTGCCCACTGGTTTACACGTCATTTGGCTGTCAGCACGCATATTACGCTCAGCTCAGCTGTGGGCACACAGTTTCAGCATGTTAGAACTCTGCTCAACCACGGGCACTCATTTTACACCTGTTAAACCACTGCTCACCTACGGGCACTCATTTTACACCTGTTAAACCACTGCTCACCTACCGGCACTCATTTTACACCTGTTAAACCACTGCTCACCTACGGGCAGATATACTCAGCTTGTTAGAGTGTAGCTCAGCTATAGGCACTTCTGACATTTGTTTTTTTTTTATTATCACAGATTTCTTCATAATACATGGCCCATTTCATTACATTGTACATAAAAATAATTTTATACATGCACATATATGTCAGGGAATTGTTTCATGCTTATTTCACTAAAAATAAAAATTGATGTTGTGGGGGCTCGAACCATGACTGCCTCCTCTTCAGCCGACGTCTCTACCGCTACGCTTACTTTGCATATTTAGATCTTATATGCTTTTCCACTGACTGCTAACTGTGGCTAAGCGGCGGGCACGCCCACGCAAACGAGCGCACTCATGGGCAAACATCTTTAAAACTTATAAAAAAAATATAACATGTTCATTTTTCCATTTTATGTTTATAGTCTGTGGGGGCATGTGTTGTGTTGTGTTTATTGACATTTACGCGGACTCTGTCGTGGGGGTTTACTTTCGGGACTGTTACTCTTCTGGGGGCGTGTCAGTTTGCAGGGCTCGCCCTACGGACACACCCCCTACTTTCTTACACGGACCGTGTTAGCCTTGGGTGTGAGTCAGCATGCCCTCATGAATATGCATGGCATGCTGACGTCACACCGTTTAACTGCAGCCTCCGTGTAAGCCTTGTAACTCTTACACGGAGGCTTCGTGAATCCTGCCCATTTTCTTTTAAGATCTTGGGAGTTTAAGGGATTTAGGGATTTGTGGAATGTTGATGTCCATTTATGAGGTAAAGTTAACACTAAATTTATCTGCAATGGCATTGGCTATGCCTTTAGAGTCAGAATTAGTTTGTGCAATTGTGGAATAGTCCAGAGCTTGATAGATATTTTTCCTTTATTTGCTTGTGCAGTTAAAGAAGAATTTATAATTATCCATGGCTTTGTTTAACTAATGTCAGTTACTTTGTTTAACTAATAACAGTTAATGTTTTGTTTTGGTCTTTCTGAAGATATTTTTAGTTTTTTTTTTTCTAGTCTTTTTGATAATGTCTTAAGCGTGGGTAGATTGATTTGTTATACAACTTTTAGCATGTTTTTATTTTGCTGTATACCAGTAGGATAATAAGGTGGTTGTTTTTACATTTAAATTTTGGTTTTATTGGACACTGCCAGATATAAGTCTTTTTAAAGGTGGGAATAAAACTCAGTTGCTAAAGCACAGCTGCTGCTGTAAGGGGACTCATGATATTTCAGGTCAATTTTAGAAGCTCATCATGGAGTGTATATTATTTGTATGACTTGTATTCTTATGGCCAGAGAAACTGAAACAAAATTAAGAAAAGCTGCTACTTGGAAAACACCAGGCCCAGATGTGTAACTTAACTTCTGGCTAAAAGTATTAACACCTTTACAGAAAGATTTAGCCCTGACTAAGAACTATTTATATGCACATCACACACAGACACCAGCCTGGTTAGCACCAGCAACAGCAACAGGAAAAATGATACTCCTCCTTAGTTAGTGAACCTGGAAGCACTCCTAAAAACTATAGACCAATAACTTCCTTTCAATGATGTATAAACTGTATACTGAAATTAATGCTGACAGAATTCATAGGTTCATAGGTAGGTACTAAGCTATCGGCCCTGGGGCCTATACAAGCCCAGCCAAAAAGGTACCCTGGCTTTTGCCACCCAAGAAAATTATTTTCCTGTGCCAATGTCGAGCACAGCCGCAGAGGTGATCCCTGGGGTGAATTTCTATTTCCCATCCAATCATCAAGATTTTTCTTGAAGAATGCTAATGAGGAGCTTTGTTTGATTTGGATAGGTAGTTTATTCCAGAGTATGGGAAGTTTCTGGGACAGGAATCTGTCCCTCCGGCATGTTTTGTTTAATGTGGTGACAAGGTTTAGGTCCCTAGAGCATGTAGCTTGGAGGGATTGGGATTTCTTTAAGTGGAGCATGTCCAACAGCTCTGGGTTTGACATAGCTTTGTATGTTAGGCAATATGCGACGGAGTAAAGCTGGAGTTTTTTGAGACGGTCTGCGTAGGGCATCTGTTTGAGGCCGGTAATCTTCTTTGTGAGGTATTTTTGTGGCCTTTCCAGTTGTTGTAGATGTCTTGTGAGGTACATACCAAAAGGGGCATTGTACTCTATAATGGGTCTAATGAGTGATGAGTAGAGGGGAACAATGACCTCTTTTTTTCTGGATGGGAAACTTTTTGTGATGAGGTGTGCCACGTAGAAGGATTTCCTGACTACTGTTGTGATGTGATTATCAAAGGAGAGACTACTGTCCACCTGTGTCCCAAGGTCTCTTATCACACTTTCAGTGTTAAGTATACTACCGCCTATGTTGTAGTTCATGGGTACAGAGTTTTTACCAAAGGGGATGACAATGCACTTTTTGGCATTGAGCTTGAGGCCATGGCTTTGACACCAGGCATCTGTCTCAGTGAGGCCCTTTTGTAGGATGTCCACATCGCTAGGAGTTTCAATTATGGCTCCTAGTTTGCAGTCATCTGCAAACTTTGTTAGCCAAAGACCTTTTGTGTTAGCCTGTACTTCAGAGAAGTAGATACCAAACAGGAGAGGACCCAGGACTGAACCCTGTGGTACTCCACTTGTCACTGGTCTGAAGTTGTATTTGGAGTCGGCTACTTTCACAGTGTGGGTTCTATAATTCCAGAGTGGGGGATGGTGTCAAAGGCCTTGGCAAGATCTAGATAGGCTGTGAGAACCACCTTACCCTTGTCTACGGCTTTGGTGACTGCTTCAAAGAAGTCTGTCAGGTTTAGGAGACATGATCTGCCTTTTACAAACCCGAACTGGGTGGGATCCAGAGTTTGGAGATTACCAATATCTTTGTTTATAAGTTCCATGATGATACGTTCCATGGCCTTGAAGACTAGGCTAGTCAGGCTAATGGGGCGGTAGTTCCCAGGGTCCGTGGTGGCTTCCCCCTTGTGGAGTGGGATAACCGTTGCTGTGCGCCATTCAGCAGGCACAAAGCCTGAGGTGAGGCTATGATTGAACATGGTACTTAGGTGGAGTGCCAGTTCATTCTGTAGTTCATGTAGAACACAGCCTGGGATGTTGCCTGGTCCCATGGATGCTGTGTTCTTGGCTTTGGCGAGTGTGGTTTTTACCTGTGCAGCCGTGATTACAGGAAATTTGCATTCTTCCGGTATAGAGATGGGCTCTTTAGGGAGTGAGAGGGGGGTAAAGTTAGCACTGAACCTATCTGCCAGGATGTTGGCAATATCAGTTGGGTCTGTATATTTTGTGCCATTGTGCTGTAACTCAAAGCAGATCTGAGTGTTGCCATTGAAATTCTTGACATAGCTATAGAATGCTTTGTGGTTGTCTGTAGAATCAGTGGTGATTTTGTTTTTGTAACTAGCTTTGGAGGATTTTATCAGGGATCACAGCTTCTTACTGAGGCTGACCAGGGAGCTCCTCCACTCGTGGGATTTTACTCTCTTTTGCAAGAGTTTCTTCCTTCTGTTGTACAGTTTGTTCATGGCAGGGGACCACCAGATTGGCTTCCTTTTTTTGGAGGATAGTGTCTTGGTTCTGCTTGGGATAGCACGATCCATGCACTCATGTAAGTGCTTATAAAGTGCAATTGTGTAGGATTCAGTAGTCGTAACTGTATTGTCCATCTGCATGGGTGTCATGAAGTTCACCACTTCTGTCTTAAGAAGCATGAAGTTGGCTTTGGAGAAATTTTTTACCATGGTTTCCTTAATGAGGGGGTGGAGGCAGGATGTGGATATCTAGGGTAATTTAGCTTATGGTCGGAGCGGACCAATGAGGCGTTGACTTCAGGTGTGGAACACCAGTCACTCATATTGGTAATGACTAGATCCAGGATATTGTTGCTCCTGGTGGGGGTGTGGATAAGTTGATCCAGAGCATTGGAGTTTATGAATTCCAGAAAGCGTTGAGCAAAGGAGTTGGTACATGAGTAGTTTTCCCAGTTAATGGTGGGGTAGTTGAAATCACCCATTATTAGGGTGTTTGGTTGAAACCTAATATTTTCCAGTACATCAAGAAAAGAGGAGTGGGAATCCTGGGGCATGGTGCGTGATCTGTAGCAAGCTACAATTTGGATTGCAGTTTTGCCCAGAGTTAGTTGCACTTGGATAACCTCGGCTGCATTATGCTGAGCAACTAGCCTGGAGGTGTGGATATCCTTAATGAATATGGACACATCTCTGCCTTTGGTGTTCCGGTCCAGGTTACATGGCCGAAAGGTGTGGTATGAGTTATAGCCTGGTAGTGCAGGTGTGCTGTCTGGAGCCTTGAACCAGGTCTCAGTCACTGCACAGATATCGATGTTCTCCATTTTAAGGAGTGCCTCAAGTGAGTGCATTTTGAGATTTAGACTTCTAGCATTGAGTAGCATCACCCTCAGTTTTTGCTTGCCTGTTCCTGTTACGGAGGTGAATCTGTCATTTGAACCTTGCCTAAAAAAGGCACTATAGGGGCGGCAAGAACCTTAGCTAGTATCCGGAATCCCAGGGGTGACAGGTGCAGGCCATCTTTGGCAAAGCATTGTGGTCTGTCGACCATGTCATCTCAGGCAGACAGATACTGGATCCCTTTAGAATGGCATCAGAAGCTTAGCCAGTTGTTGAAGTCAATCATTTTGTCCTTGTACTGCGGCATCATTCTGGGTGATGGCAGAATGCTACTCAGGGTTAGGGTCATACCTGCCTGAGTTACAAGATCGGAGAGCTCTTCCATGTCTCTTTTCATGTAGTCCAGGGAGGTACGTCTCAGGTCGTTCACACCAGCAGTCATTGAGAAGAAAACTATATCATGGCAATAGAACAAAAAGGTAATAAAAGAAAGTCATGTGGAACAAAAGATCATTTATTGAATAAAGTCATAATGGAGAATTGTAACAAGTGGAAAAATCTAAGTATGACATGGAAAGACTACAAAAAAACATTTTACAGCATCCAACATTCATGGATAAAGGAGTGCTTAAAAATATACAAGATACACCCTACACTGATCGATTACATTACAGTGACCATGAAACAGTAGAAAACCACTTTGCAGCTAAACTATGATAAAGGACAAATTATTATCCCAGGGTTAAAAATTCAAAGCAGGATATTCTAGGATGACTGCTTGTCACCACTGCCGTTTGTCTTGCCCTTAACCCATTAATTAGTCTACTTAACAGATTAGTTCATGGTTGCAATCTGGCTCCAAGAAAACAAGAAAGTATAAAATCTTCTCACCTTCTTTTTGTGGATGATTTAAACCTGTTTACCTCATCAGATGAGGAACTGAAAGCACAATTGCAAGTGGTTAAAATGTTCTGAGATGATATGAGAATGTCATTTGGTCTTGATAAATGTGGAAAAACAGAAAAGTTGCAGCACCAAAAAAATATCAGTCTGGGATAGGGATGTGATATAAAGAAACCTGAGCAGTTGGGAGTATATAAATATTTGGGAATTGATGAAGGACTGGCAATAAAACATAAGCAAATATGAACAAACTCAGTGAGGAATATTTTAAAAGGCTACAATTAATACTGAAAAAAAGTGCTGAGGTCTAGGAACAAAGTTCAAGCTTTAACTCAATTTGCCATTCCTGTTCTAACTTAAAGTTTTGGGGTGCTTGACTGGCCCCAAAAGTTATTGGATCAGTTGGACAGGAAAACAAGTAAAATGCTTCACGCTTATCAAATGATTAATGAAAATCAGTGTATACCAAGATTATATATTCCCCATTCTTAAGGAGGTGCGGGCTTCATTGAAATTGATTACATGTATTGACCTTCAGTCATAAGACTGCCTACATATCTGCTGACCTCACAAGATCCAAACATAATGAAAGTTTTAAAACATAAGGAGAATAAGTCAAGATTACTTCCCTGCATAGCAGAAGCATATCTGTTTTAAGCAAGAATGGAAATCATACCAGAATTAGACAAAAATCAAGCAGCAACTGAATGTGCCAAAAAACAAAAGAAAGAATAGAAGGTAAGGCAAGAAATGTGGAAAAGGCATACATATAGCTGGAAGTACAAAACCCCATGGAACAACCTCGTGTTGATCAGGATTTGATGCAGGAATGGTTAAGGAGAAGTGGCTTTAAACCAAAAGACAAAAGGTTAATATTGATGGCCCAGGATAGTGGACTACATACTGGTTGGTTTACAAAGTCCTTTGAATATGTGGGAGAATCAGACAAATGCAGGTTTTGTAAAATAGAATTGGAAACAGTTGCACATCTTGTTGCTAGATGAGATACACTAATGGTAGAGGACCTGTATACTGAAAAGTATAATAATGTGGCAAGAGTGTTGCATTGAGGATTATGCAAACATTACGATACGATGAAGTAGCTGAGAAGAATTGGAAACATGACCCACAAAGCATTAAAGAGAATGTTGAAATTCAAATCATATGGGATCACCCATTACTAACAGTTTAAAAAATAAATGCGAGTAAAACAAAAATAGTAGTCCATGAAAAGAAGACAAAAGTAGCATTGATCATTGAAATTGCTATAACTGGTCATTACAGTGTCTTATGTACAGAGAGACACAAACTCATAAAATATCTAGATTTGAAGGGGGTAATGAGGTCATTGTGCAAGAAGGATATCCAGAGAGTTCCAATAGTAATAGGAGCAATGGGTCTCATAAAAGAATTGATAGTCGTATTTAGATATGCTACCAATACATGTAACTCCATATGAATTGCAGAAGGAATCATTTCTGGGCACAGTATGGCTGCTGTGAGGAGCACTTTTGGCTAACAACAATACTAATTTCACAAGCTTTAATCATTCTTTGACATAGGAATGGGGTCCATTCCTGTCAAGGTATTAGAAAACCAAAAGATTGGAGAAATTAAACCAGTCAGAACGAGTTGTGCAATTTTGGAATAGTCCAGAACAATACCAGGTATTCTTCCTTTATTTTCTTGTGTAGTTAAAGAAGAATTTATAATTATCCTTTGTAAGCCAGTTTCAGTTAATGTTTTGTTTTGGTCTTCCCAAAGATATTTTTTATTTCTTTTAGTCTTTTTGCTAAAGTCTTTAGTGCAGGTGTATTTAAAATTGTTATAGGAGTTTTACCGTTTTTTTCTTTTGTTGTAGATTTTTATACCAGTAAACTAATAATGTGGTTTGTTTTAGTGGGGCCTGCCAGATATAAATCCTTTTAAAGGTGGGGATAAACTCAATTGTAAAATTAGCTATAGCTGCGGCTGCTAGCAGACTCATAATATTGCAAGTAAATTTTGAAAGCTCATCATAGCATGTCTGGTTTGAACATAAAATTACTAACAGAAGTGTTTCCCTGGTTGTTACTGACTTCCTAAGAATGGAGAAAGCGTTCTACATGCACAGGATGCACACGGATACAGATATGTGATCACCCTAAGCCTTATAGGGGGAACTGGGATGTCTACTAAAATTATGTGTGTATTGTAGGAGGTCAGATTCAGGATGAATGGAGGATACTGTTCCTGGAGAATATTTCTGTTTTTTCACCAACCAATGAAATCAATCATTTCACGGTTATTTTATAAGGAAAACTAGGGAAAAACATAGTTTGGCTATTTCTTGTGCCACCTAAATTATCCAATGGCCCATTACTATAATTGGTGAATACTGTAGGAAACACTGCAGAATCAAGATCCCTAATGTATTCTTTATGCATTCTGAACTCAGTTCCATACCACTTGTGGAATGAGAGTTACAGAAGTGAATACAGTCAGAATCATGGCTTGAGAGGACAGCAAAAAGCACTGATTCATAAAAACATAGAGCTATGCTTATACTACTGTAACTTAGTTTGTGCGGTGGTCTGCTCAATAATCCTAGAAATTAGAATGTTTAATTTGAGAATGCCTGAATTCAGCTCGTTAATCTCTAGGCCTAAGTTCATGTGAATGTTGAAATCTCTTTATTTTCATAATATTCTATGGCTTATTCATTTAAAATAAAATTATATTTCCAAATATCCATATAAACTCTTCATCAGCATCTATCAGCTGTTTCTTTTGCCGCCTCAGTAGACAGGAAAGAATAAATATCCATCTTGACACAGAGTGCTGCTGCTTTTCTGGGCCCCATTAATCAATGTAATTGTCATGACATCTTCCAAATGATCAAATGTTTGTTGAAACTCATGCTAGATGTAGTATGGAATATCAAAAATTGATCTAGAAAGTGTTAAATGTTATGTTGAGATAAGGAATAGAAATGTAAAGTGAATATCTCTAAATTGCTTCTTTGTATCTACTGTGACGGCACTGTACAGAAGTACAGTCTGCCTGCTGTACATGGAAGACCGTATAAGAGAGGAAGGCCTTGCTCCCTGAAAAGAATGGATAGCTATTTGGCTGCTAAACTTTTCTACAAATGTGACCATGTTATAGCCTAACAATGAGTGATCAATCCTCTGGAAAGACTATCATAATGTTCATCATACTAATCACTGCTGCAGAAGCCTTAGTTATATGGATTATATCCTGCATAGGATGTGATAGCCCACCAGTTTCCAAAGCTTCAGAGCACCTTCCACACACCTAAACCAAAAGACAAGTTTGTGCACCAAGCCCTTCAGAGCTTTCCTAATGCTGAAAAGTACATTCCTCTGATGCTTTCAAGGACTGATGGTTGGCTTATGATGTTCCTTTGCTAGCAGATAAGTTCCCATTGAGGAAAACCTTCCATTTCAAAAAAATATTTATTTACTAATATTTTTCTGTTCAGGAAAGCTACTTTTAGTCTAGCAGTTTGATTTTTAACGGACTGCCAAAAGACAAGAGCACATATTTTTCAATTCACTTTAAAAGTTGTTTAAAATAATTGAAAAGCACTCTTTCTATGGAGAAGGTGTGTTTGTTTTACTTTTGGGGGCTAACAACACATTTTAAAATGCTTTTTATTGTTTTTATGTGAAAAAATTTACTTTTAAAGTCTTTGAATTTTACTGGCATTTGCTTCTTGTTTTCCCTGGGAAAGAGGCATAATTTTTCAGCTTGACCAGGAAACCAATTACTAGTCTTACAGTCAGTCCTTCTTCCAGCCACCAAAAGAAAAATTTAAGTCAATAGCCTTTGACACCACAGTAGGCTAGCAATTTGCCTAAGCTGCAGGAGGGTTACTTTGATGTGGTCATTGTTTGTTCCTTAGAGCGTTCATCTTTTACACCAGATTCCTGCGGTGTAGAACCTGCAACCACTATGTATTGTGGGTAAGCCACATTCTCTGCAGCTGTCGGAGTCTCCTCAGTGGGAAAGAGAGAGAGAGAGAGAGAGACACTGTTGTTGGTCCTGGGACAGGAAACAGGGAATACTTCACTGTTTTATCAGACTGCTGTACCCATGCCCATCTCTGGGGAGCCTGCTTCTGCCATTAATAACACTGTTAAAGCCATTCTCCTGTCAAAAAATCCTAGAAAACTAAACATGTACCTACTTCTACTCACATTTACTTAGACAAGTGTAGTTTTGTGGGTCTGGCTTAGAGTTTAACTCAGGCTTTTGATCTTTCTTGTAAGGTGGTTTCTGGTAAAAGAAAGAGGGATATCTCTTTTCCTGAAGAGATCCAAGATTCTGAATCTGGACTGGAAAACGAAGAGACAGATACAGTTTTTCCCCAAATGCCTGATTTAGATTTAGAGGAGAACTCAGTTTCTGTAGCTCCCTGGAGGTTTCTCTTTCTCTGTGACTTTTGCTTGAATGTGCCAGTGCTTTCACTGAGAGAACACTGAGGTTTCTCAGTCCCTCAGAAAATCCTTTGAGCTGTTATAGAACGAATTTCCAGAACCTTCACCCATTCGCTCCACTTCTGTCAGCTTTGGAGGATTTATGTATCACTACCTGCAATTTTCCTGATAGTCAGCCAGTTGTCCCTAAAAAAGGCAGATTGAATGTACAAAGTTCCTCAGTCTTTAAAGTTTTTACACATTCTTCCCAAACTTGACTTAGCAGCTATAGCCTTAGTTAATGCCACTGCTCCTAAACATTTAGTTAATTCCAATCCTACTCTTTCTGATAAGGATGGAAAAAAGTGTATGTTTCTGTACGTTCTATTTTTAGATTTGTGAATTAACAGGCTCATATTTTAGAGTTTATTCTGACTAATGGTGAAAGTGTGAGAAATGTTTTATCTGCAGTTTCTTCTTGTAAGGAAAAAATCTGCAATAAATAATTTACTTCAGTTTTACAGCTAACTACTCATTGTTTACAGTATGTATATGACTCACTTGATACTTCCTCCAGGGCTAAGGCCACTTTTTTTTTGGGGGGGGGGTTGTCTGACTGCATTCTCAGAACTTCCCAGAAGATGTAAAAAATGAAATCTTAAATTCTCCTTTGAATAGAGATTTAGTTTTTGGTTTCTCTGATGTAAAGGTGATCAAAAAGTGTGATGAATGGGGTAAGCTGATAGAGGGAATCTCTAAGATTCTTCAGCCCTCCCTTTTCAAATTTTCTAAGGGATTCTATAATCTCACATCCTATTTTGGCAAAACCAAAATTAACCATCTCAATAAAATGCAAGTAAACAGACATTTAAGAAGAAATGGCAAGGGGGCTCCAAGGACAGTCCAACAAGTCAGAATGACTATTTAAGGGATCTTGTGTCCCCATCTCCAACCATGACAGCCCCCTTTCCCTTCCAGAAAGCCTGAATCTCCACTTTTTCTTTGGCAACAGATAGTTTCAGACAAATGTTTTTTGAGCATCATCCATCAAGGTTACAGATGGACGTGAGAGAAATTTCTGCTTTCCAGAAGGTAATTCCTTATCCATGGGTTCCTATTACCAGATCAAAAGACCGTAATCGCGAATACGAAAAGAGCAACAAATATTGCGCGAAATATGGAAACGACGAACATCCAAAACAGCAAAAATTTAAATGTCGAAGTGTAATGGTTGGCCCATCTGCAGTATAGCTCCGTAAGGTAAGTGTGCGATAGATAGGACTTTAGGGTTAGGATGTGGGTTAAGGTAAGTGAATAGATAGGTAATGTATGTAAGATTTAGTGTAGTGTTAGAAGTAGGATTTTATTTAACTGTATGTATGTGTATTATTTATTTTTTTGGGTGTATGTCTGTAGGGGAAGTGTGCGGTAGTTACGGACCTTAGGGTTAGGGAGGGGTTAAGGATAGTGCATAGATAGTTGTGTATGTGGGGTTTAGTGTAGTGCTGGAAGTAGGGTTTTGTTAAATGTATGTATGTGTATTATTTATTTTTTTGGGTATATGTCTGTAGGGGACGTGTACAGTAGTTATGGACCTTAGGATTAGGGAGGGGTTAAGGATAGTGCATAGTTAGTTGTGTATGTGGGGTTTAGTGTAGGGTTAGAAGTAGGGTTTTGGTGCTTTACTTTAGGTTAGAAGTAGGGTTTGGTTAGTGTATGTATGTGGTTTATTTATTTTGTTTGACTAGGTAGAATGTAAGCGGGTGGTGGGGTTGGCCGACTATGACAGTTCGTTATTTTATTTTTCACTGTTTAGTGCGTTCGGGATTTTCGTGGTTCGAGTTATAGGTGTCGACATTTATGTATTTGCTTAAAGGGTTTTTCGATTTGCTAGTATAGACCCCTTATCCACCAGAGCAAACTATTTTATTTCTACCTGTCCTTCATCACATGCTGTCCCAGAGATTGAAAAAAACAGGTTGTCCATTCCCAGTGGGAAAATGTTTTTATTCAATGAAATTATTAGTGCCAAAGAAAAAAAAATACTGGGGACCAGTTCTGAATATTTCTTTCCTAGGCCTGTTTGTGATAGTGCCCAAGTTCAAAATTATGCCACTTTGCAATCTGTTAACTCATAGCACCTATGCAGTGTGGAATGTCACACCTCTAGCATCCTACACACATCTTGCATTCCAGAGCATTTTCTGAAAAATAAACATAAAAAGCATAAGATAGACAAAAGTAAATATTTTGTAAACAGTAAAAGTTGTTAAAACTGTTAAAATCGGAATGTCATCAGTATGAACTATTCTTTACAGTGATAACAGTCCATGCATTCATAGTTTTTCCATAAATACTATAGTGTATTGCATACAAACCCAACAATGTCATATCTTAGAAACTGTATAACCTAGACATATAGTGTCAGAATACTTTTGTTGTTTAGATATAAGCTTTCACATGATAACAAGAAATTCCTATATGAGCACGTTTATTAAGATATTTACAAAAATATGAAAACATATGCTTAATTGAGTTTGTTTGTTTGTTTCTTTCGGCTTTTCCCGGTTAGGGGTCGCCACAGTGGAACTCCGGTCTGCTAATGATTGGCAGTAGATTTTGACATGCTGGCTTGCCGGGCCTAACGCACAACCTTCAACGAAGGAATGCCCATTCACGCATGTCGCCACACAGAAGATGCTCTAACTGAGAATCGAACGGGCAACGTCTAACTGTGAGGCAACAACGCTACCGCAGCACCACCACCACAGTATATATATATGCTTAACTGAGTAATATAAATAACATTAACATGTGCTAATTACAGTGCAAATATGAAAGACAGTTTTCAACAACATCCAAGGTGCTATCTGATGCCCTGCAATAGTTTGTAAGTAATTTGTTTTTTGGCGTATTTAGTATATATGGAAATATTGTTTATTTTCATACATGCTAACAAACACATTGACAATTGATTTTCCTGTCTCCCAACATGACATATTACACCATGCCCCTCAATAACAGGTTGGACTCTACATCACTTAGTAAATTAAGCCAGAAGCAAAAATGTTCTGGAAGCCATAAGGAGCTATGGGTGTGAAATGGAACGATATAGAAAAGATGCTACAGGCTTGAATGGATTAACTCTGTTTTCAATTTAAGTTGTTACAGGCAATACCACAGTTGTGTGGTATTTCAACAAGAAAGGGAGAACCAGGTCGTACCCCTTTAACATACTTTCTGTGTTAGCTTAGGATATAGCTTTCACAGCGCAGTCTTACTATACAGGCATCCTGCATTCCATCAGAGCAAAATTGTGTGGCAGACAATCATAGAAGGACAATGGCAGACCCTCACAAATGGAAACTAGACCAGGTGTCCTTCCAAGATTTGCTTAATCTGTGGGGAGTTCCTCAATAGATCTCTTTGTCTCCTCACTGATCAATCAGCTGGCAAGATTCTGCTCTAGACAAGAAGGCCTGGAAAACAGATGCCTTTTCTTACCCTTCAGTAGGAATGTTCCTGATATGCAGGTGTGGTGACTTCCTTCTGGCCCAGGCAACAGCGCTTCTCCCTTTTTTTTTTTGGAAATGGCCAGGAGCAATTAGCACAAGCTTCCTCACAGAATGGATCTACTCAGACAAGATCAGGGCTATTTGATGCAACCTGACCCCAATCAACATCAGTTGACTGCCTGGATGACAGGGTCTTAATACCTTTTAAGCACCTGTTTACTGAGGATGTGTAGCACATATTAATGGAAGCAAGAAAGCCTACTACTAGAAAGTCATATATTAGTAAATGGAAAAGTCTTTCTATTTGGTGCCAATGACATAACCAACACCTATTCAGAGCTAGCTGTTTTCTGGTTTTACAACATTTGTGTAAGTTTTTATCCAATGGTCTTACTTACTCCATATTTATTGGCCATGTCAGCATGTCTGCCCATAGATCCTCCTCTTATAATGCATTCTCATCTTAAAATGTTTTTGAAAGGGGATTTGTGGAATAGGCCTCCAAGAAAACTGGGGGGCATCCTTGGGATCTTAATTTTGTGTTAGAAAAGCTAACAATTGCTCCACTTGAACCAGATAACATGGCTGACTTAAGTTTCTTAACATGGAAAACAGTTTTACTGATTCCTCTGACCTCTGCAAGAAGAGTATCTGAGTCACAAGCTTTTATAGTGAGTCAGCTCTATCTCATTTTCTGCAGAGACAGGGTTTCTTTGACAACTAATCCTTCTTTTATTCCTAAAGTGGTATCCAAGTTTACATTAAGCTAAACTATCCATCTCCCCTTTCAGAGAGAAAGGACACTCTATACCTTGTATGTCCACAGAGTACTCAGGTACTATCTTGAAAGAAGTAAATTTTTTATAACTTTGGATCAGTTATTAATTTCTTGTCAAGGTAAGAGGAAGCAACAACCCATGTCAAAGCAAACTATTTTCAAATGGTTCTCTGATTCGATTTTTATACTCACCACAACAAAACCATTCCAGGCAGGGTCAAAGCCCACTGTACCAGGGCCTTTTGCCATCCATTATAAATATATAATGCGCATACATAATGTGCGCAGTCAGGTCTCTCAACAACAGGTACAAATATGACTCTATCATTGTACATGTGGGTGTGAATGACCTGAGACGTACCTCCCTGGACTACATGAAAAGAGACATAGAGGAGCTCTTGGATAATGCAGCCAAGGTGGGTATGACCCTAGCCTTGAGCAGCCTCTTAACATCACCATGAATGATACCACAGTACAAGCAGAAAATGATTGATTTCAACAGTTGGCTAAGTTTCTGGTGGCATTCTAAGGGGAATGTAAGAAACCAAAACCAAGGGCACCTTCTCAAACTTGAACAAAGCCTTTTATTAGAGAACCAAAACAGTTAAGCACTTTCGTCAGCATAAATCAGCTGACTTCATCAGAACAGTAAAAATTCTATTAGCTTCATCATTTATACCTTTTAAAATCATCACATGGTACAATTAATTAATAAACACATTAAATGGTGAAGCATTTAAAGTGCCAAATGCAAAACCTCTAACTATATATATATATATATATATATATATATATATATATATATATATATACTAAAATTTGAAGTTGTTTTTATAATCCAACATTGGTCTGTTTTTATTCTGCAACTAAGTTTTTAAAAGTAATATTCTTGAGTTGCTGTAGTTGTAAATAATAGGCATTATAGGAATACATATAGTTTTATATGGCTTAATAGTTAGATGTTTTGTATTTGGCACTTTAAATGCTTCACCATTTAATGTGTTTATTAATTGATTGTACCATGTGATGATTTTAAAAGGTATAAATGTTGAAGCTAATAGAATTTTTACTGTTCTGAAGTCAGCTGATTTATGCTGATGAAAGCTCTTAACTTTTTTGGTTCTCTAATAAAAGGCTTTGTTCGAGTTTGAGAAGGTGTCTGTGGTTTTGGTTTCTTGGATTGTGCTTATGCCAGGTTCCTGGTTTTTGTGTCATTCTAAGGGGATCCAGTATCTGTCTGCCTGGGATGACATCAATGACATGATTGACAGAGATGGCCTGCATCTGTCACAACTGGGCTTCTGGATACTGGCCAAGGCTCTTGCCACCCCTATAGTGCCTCTTTTAGGTGGTGTTCCAAAGACCAAATTACCACCATAACAGCTAAAAACAAATGCAATCTGATGGTCATGCTGTTCAATGCTAGAAGTCTAAATCTCAAAATACACTCGCTCGAAGCACTCCTTAAAATGGAGAACATCGACATTTGTGCTGTAACAGAGATCTGGTTCAAGACAGCAGAAAGCACCCCTACACTACCAGGCTATAACTCATTCCACACCTTTCTGCCCCAGAACTTGGACCAAAGCTCCAAAGGTGGTGGTGTTTCCATATTCCTAAAGGATGCCACACCTCCAGACAGGTAGCCCAACATAAGGTATCAGAGATACTTCAGGTGCAGCTAACATTGGGCAAGACAGCGATTCAGGTCGTAGCCTGCTATAGGTCCCCAACCGTGTCCCAAGACTCACACTCCACATTCCTAAGCACCCTGGAGAATATTAGGGTCCAACCTAATGCTTTTATACTGGGTGACTTCAACTACCCCTCCATTAACTGGGAAAACTACTCATGTACCAATAAACTTGCCCAATGTTTCCTGAAATTCATAAATTCTAATGCCCTGGACCAGATTGTTCTTACCCCCCACTAGAGGTAGGAACATCATCGACCTGGTTATTACTAAGATGGGTGACCATTGCTCTGCACCAATAATCAACTCCTCCATGGTTAGATCAGCCCACAAATAAATCACCTTGGAAATCTACATCACCCCTACACCCCGCAAAGGTAACCACCATGAAAAACTTCTCCAAAGCTAACTTTGGGCTCCTAAAAATAGAGGTGGCTAACTTCACGGCACCCATGCAAATGGAGAATAGTTGCATGACTGCCGAATCATACACCAATGCACTGTACGAACAGGTATACAAATGCATGGATCTCGCCATGCCCAATAGAACCAAGATGATCTCTTCCAAAAAAAGGAAGCCAATCTGGTGGTCCCCTGCCATAAACAAACTCTACAACAGAAGGAAGAAACTAATGTGGAATAAGGTGAAGTCCCAAGACTGGAAAAACTCCCTTATCAGCCACAACAAAAAATTGAGATCCCTCATCAAATCCTTTAAAGCTAGCTATGAAAACAGAATTGCAGCAGATAGTAAAGACAACCACAAGGCCTTCTATAGTTATATAAAGAATCTCCATGGCAATATCCAGATTTGCTCTGAGTGACTGCGCAATGGTACCACCTATATCGAACCAAAAGATATTGCCAATATACTGACCGACAGATTCAGTGCCATCTTTATCCCACTTGCCCCCACCAAAGGACAATCACAATACCTGTAGATTGCCATGCACCCAGTATTACTGCTGCACAGGTTAAAACAGCACTGTCCAAGGCCAAGAATACAGCTTCTATGGGACCTAACAATATCCTTGGCTGTGTTCTACATGAACTCCAGAGTGACCTGACACCTCACCTGTGTGCCCTGTTCAATCACAGTCTCACCTTAGGCTTTGTCCCTATCGAATGGTGCACTGTTTCAGTCATCCCTCTCCACAAAGGAGGAGCGACTACTGTCCCTGGGAACTATCGCCCCATTAGCCTGATGAGTCTGAGATGCAAAGGCAAGGCCTTTGATACTATTCCTCACTCAGGAATCATAGAAAAACTCACTAAGCTAGGCATCAACCCCTATATCACTAGGTGGATTACAAACTGGCATACAGATAGAACCCACAGTGTGAAAGTAGCTGACTCCAAGTCAGACTGCCGACCAGTCAAGAGTGGCATCCCACAGGGTTTGGTCCTGGATCCTCTCCTGTTTGGTATATACTTCTCTGAAGTCCAGGCCAACATGAAGGGACTCTGGCTGACAAAGTTCATAGATGATTGCAAGTAGGGAGCTATTATTAACTCCCCAAGTGATTTTGACATCCTACAGAAAGGCCTCACTGAGACCAGCGACTGGTGTCAGAACCATGGCCTTAAGCTCAGTGCCAAAAAATGTGTCGTCATCCCCTTTGGGAAAAACCCAGTTTCCATGTTTTAGCACATTGATGGTAGACCACTGAACACAGAAGGCGTTGTAAGAGATCTGGGAACACAGATTGACAGCAACCTCTCTTTTGACCACCACACTGCCACTGTGGTCAGACAGTCCTTCTATGTAACACATCTCATTAATAAGGGTTTTGCATCCAGGAAGAAAGAGGTCATTATCTCCCTCTACTCTTCCCTCATTAGGCTAGTCATTGAGTACAATGTCCCATTTGGCATGTACCTCACTAGACACCTGCAATAACTGGAGAGGCTGCAAAAGTACCTCACAAAGAGGATCATAAGCCTTAAACACTTGTCCTATGTGGACAGACTCAAAAACCTCCACTATTCTCTGTCTCATATAGCCTACTTAGAGGCGATCTCTGCTTGACTTACAAAGCCATGTCTGACCCAGCTCTATTTGAAATGCTACATCTAAAGAAATCCCAATCCCTCTGCACCACACACTCCAGAGACCTCAACCTCATTACCAGAATCAACAGAACAAGCTGGAGGGACAGGTTCATAACCCAGAGACTGCCCATGCTATGGAACAAACTTCCCATACATGTCACTGGCCATCTCCAAGAACAATCTTGATGAGTGGATGGGAAATAGAAAATCACCCCAGGGATCACTCCAGTGGCTCTGCTCGACAGAGGCACTGGGAACTAAGGTCAGGGGGCAGGATGCTAGGGTAATTCTGTGAGCAAGGCTTGTAAAGGCTTCATGGCCATCACCCTAGTACACACCTATGAAGCTATGAATCTATGATTCATTCTCCAGGTCTATATCTGGTTTTGCCAGGACCATTCTCCAGGGACTCCTGTACCCTTATTCCTTCCACCTCCCAAATGTACTAAGATAACCATATAAACAAACGATCCTGCAACAGGGATCAATATGATGAGCATAGTAAAGTTGTTTAAGCAAACTTACCATAACAGTAGATGCTTGAATTATCACTGCTGCAGTAGCCTCTCCATCACTCCACCCCCCTTGTTTTTTGGTGTTTTGTTTATGCTAGGGTGTGGTCATTTATTTTTTGTTATTCCTAACTTTGTCCTTTCAGGGCACAGCCTCCCTCTCTCTGTTGATATGGAAGCTCAAACTTGTCTTTTTAGTCAGCTCAGCTAAAGCTGACTGATGGTTTGAGCATGTTTAAGGTGCCCTAAAGCTTTGGAATCAGACTGATTGTAATATCCTTTGCAGCATATAACACATAGGTTCATAGGTCCATAGGTTCATAGGTGTGTACTAGGCTAATGGCCTTGGAGCCTTTACAAGCCTGGCCCATAGACTTGCCCTGGCATTGTGTCACCTGATGTTAGTTCTCAGTGGCTCTATCAAGTAGAGCCACTGCAATGATGCCTGGGATGAACTTTCTATTTCCCATCCACTCATCAAGATTTCTCTTGAAGAAGGCCAGTGAGGTGCTCTGCTTGACATGTATGGGAAGTCTATTCCAGAGCATGGGCAGTCTCTGGGTTATGAACCTGTCCCTCCAGCATGTTCTGATGATTGTGGTAATGAGTTTGAGGTCTCTGGAGTGTGTGGTGCAGAGGGATTTGGATTTCTTTAGATATAGCATTTCTAACAGAGCTGGGTCAGACATGGCTTTGTAAGTCAAGCAGAGATTGCCTCTTAGTAGATGATATGAGACAGAGCATAGCTGGAGTTTTTTGAGTCTGTCCATGTAGAACATGTGTTTAAGACTTAGGATCCTCTTTGTGAGGTACTTTTGTGGTATTTCCAGCTGTTGCATGCGTCTAGTGAGGTACATGCCATATGGGGCATTATACTCGATGACTGGCCTAATGAGGGAAGAGTAGAGAGAGATGATGACCTCTTTCTTCCTGGATGCAAAACTCTTGGTAATGCTAAGGCTACTGTAGCAGCGATCATTTGAACATCTACTGTTATGCTATTTACTTACACAGCCGTACTTTCCTGGGCATTCTCTCTATTGAACCACAACAATGTATAATCCTTCCTGTGTGTTGCAATTGATTCTTATCTGTGGAGCTGAAAAGTTCTGGCCTGACTTCAGCCCATCACATACATATTGCTACAACAATAAGGCACACAGTTGTTGATGCAGTCCTAAGAGAAGACAGCCTTCCTCTTGCCTACAAGATTTGCATGTCCAATACTAAACCGCAAAGTCCTTCTGTTATAATATTTATTTTATATGTATATTTCAGTATTACCATGGGCATTTCATTTTGTATATCATGCTGTCTTGCTTAGTTTCTACATCTGTACATTATTTTGATTGGGTATACAGGTCTGATCGTAAGATACATGTGCTTTAACTGTGTAGGTCATATCACTTGTACTAAGCTTTAGTTCATTTATTTCTACAATATTTTCCATTGACCATGCGATTTGCTTAGTAAGCATAGAGGTTTTGCCTCCTGATCCTGTCTGTAAATGGGCTCTAACCAGCTGTGGCCAACCCAGTATGTAATATAATATAATATAATATAATATAATATAATATAATATAATATAATAGTGGCCAAGTGCATATAATGCAACAAAAAGATCATGTTGTCACACACTTAACCGGTTAGTTGACCCATTTGCAGATACGTTTTCTCCACTCAGACTTTGCACATATCCTTCCTACTCCTTTTGCACTTTCAGAGCTACTAGTCTTCTCTATGCAACAGTAAGCCTATTGCTAAATGTCCTACCTTATCTATGCAAAGGACTCTCATAAGACAGGAAGCAGCTCCACTAAATCAACCTACTCTGACATTGTTAAGTGAACATTGACAAAGCCTCCCAGGCTAAAGGCTATGTAACTTCAGCCACTGTTATCCCACAACAACATGCCCACTTTCAAATTACATACCTGCAGTCAGTGTAAATACCTCTACTGAGTCATAAACATGAAGAATCCAAGCCCTGAATGCCCACTAAATCTACTTCTTCTTACAGTGATCTTTTAGTAATAGTGACTCTGTTGTGAGGCATATGGACATCAGCCATACCACAGTCTTTCTAGAGCCAGGACCTGGGATGTAACAAGGGCACTTAGAACCCTCCATCCTGATAAATAGGATTCATGTTGGTGATGAATGACCTTAGGCACTCTACTCAGAGGAAAATGGAAATGGAAATGATTAAGTTTACTACGCATGTGTCTAAACCAGGATAGACCCTGGACTTGAGTGGTGTTTTGCCAGCTCCCAGAATGCTGTTGGGATGCAAAGACAAGATAAATATATTTAATAATAGGCAATGTAGATGATGTCATTCTGGGGGCATCCAGTAAGTTTCAGATTCTGTACAGATGGCTGAAAAGCTTTCCTGCTTTTCTAGGAATGTTTTTTTGTAGATCACAGCGTATCGACCTTTAAGAAACATTTCCAGATGTAGCATGTGCATATAAATACTGAGCATGTGCAGGCAGCATTGCCATTTTTAGAGAAGAGCCAGAGTGTTCACATGTGTGAGTGGGGTAGTCAGTCTGTTTATAAGTTTATCTAGGTTTAAGTTACAAAGACTCATTCCTGATGTGTTTGTGTGTAATAAAGCTGCTTGAACCAAACCCATGAATGTCCATCTGTTTTATCCTGACCAGACGAGCGACATGGTGTCAGAACCGGGATTCGAAGAGCTACTTCTTCGACCTATGAGGTGCAGAGTTGAAGGTGAAGGCAGACTAAGCAGGCTGAGTGAAATGGAGGAAAAAAAAAGCATAGAAATGAGCTAAAGGTAAAGAAAACTGAACAAATTATTTATTTGGCAAAGAAAATAAAATGGTGCATTTATAAGGCTCATAACATATTATTAATCAAACGAGTAGCACAAAATGTATTATTAAGCAAACAAAAAGCACAAAACACATCATTAATTAAACAATAGTATTAATTAAAGGAAATGTTCAAAACCACAGTATTTGATAAAACAAGCAAAACTATTTATACAGGGCTCAGAATTATCTTTGGTTTGCATAATGAGCATGTTTAAAGTAAAAAGGGCACACAGAAAGTATACTGAGTTCTGGACAGAGCATGTGAAGTGAATTTAAAGCTAAATTCTCTGAAGTGCAAATTCGGACTGCCATAAGTTACTTATGTAGGTCATTTATTTACCAGTACAGGCTTATGGCCAGATCCATTTAAGCAAACAGCCGTTCTTGAGATGCCAGCTCCAAACAATGTCCAGGTTCTACAGCATTTTCTTGGTAGGGTTAACTATTTGGGCAAATTTATTCCTGACCTTTGTGAGCTATCAGCACCTTTAAGAGAGCTGACATGCAAAAATGTTGCATGGTCATGGTTAGAGCAACACCAGAGAGCATTTGATAACCTCAAACAGCAAATTGCTAACCCGTCTACATTAAGATAATATTTATTTTATTTTACATTTGCTGACCGGGCTAGTCTAGCTGGATACATGTCCTTTTTCAGTAGAGGCCCGGGGAGATAAGCTCCAAGACATGGTCTAAATACAATAGTACAAGTTCAAACAACACAGAAAAAAAATATCAATATACTAATAAAAATAGCAACTTTAAAAAGGAAATAAAACTCGTCAACAATGGTATTAAGTAATTAAAAGTACAGAGTTTGTAACAGAATATATTATTGAGGAAAAAAATCATAAAACAGTGAAATTTCAAGTATGGAGACATATCAGGTTAGGTCATAGTTAAACAAAGAAAGTTAGGTGAGTAGTAATGTAGCAAAGGAGTTACTTAAGAAGAGAAAGTAAAAAGAGGATATAAAAAAAGAAAAGGGGTAGATAAGAAAAGTATGATAAGATGGAAAAAAGTAGCAGAGGCTAGTAAGCACTGGATAGGTTAGATAACTTAGTAGAGGTAGATGACAAGTCTGGTTTTGAACAGGGGCATAGCCAGTGAGTTTTGAGGAGAAGTTTAAGTCTATTTTTAAAGAGAGATAATGAGGTGAGTGAGGAGAGGTCACAAGGGAGAAGATTCCAGGATTTACCTACAGAATTAGAGAAGAGGGAATCCCCAGCTCTGTTGTTAGGTTTAGTGGTGTGGACTAGTAGTTTTTGAGATGAGCGTAAGGACTTCAGATTTGTGTAGGGGTGATTAGGGTAGATAAACTTGGAGTATTAGAAGGTTTATAAAGGATGTTGTGGGCAAGGGTGAGTTGGTGAAATTTAATCAGGTGTTGTAGTTCTAACCATCCTAGCTGTTTTAGGTTAATGCAATGATGGGTTCGGAATGGGTTGCCTGTAGCAAATCGTGCTATGTTATTATAAGCCATTTCCAATTTGTTGAGGTTATTCTTGGAGAGATTAGTAAAAATGGGAGAGGCATAAAGGAGTGTAGAGATCAAGTGTGTGTGGGCAATTGTAGTTTTAGCAGTGGGGGAAAGGAAGGGTTTTATCCTGTAGAGGGTACCAATATTTTTATTAACATTCTTTATGGTATTATTGATGTGGATGTCAAAGCTGAGATTATTGTCAATGGTGACACCGAGTAGTTTGGTAGTAGAGTCAGGAGATATAATAGTATCATTGGTAGATGTTACTGAGAATTGGAGAGGGGAGGACTTATGAGTAGGCGTGAAGAGGAGAAGTTTGTTTTTTTAGGGTTCAAGAGGAGGCAATGCTGAGAGAACCATTGTTCAACTATGTTGAATACTTTTTGGGTGAGAGCATGAAGGTCATGGGATGATGTAGCTGAACATAATAGGGTTGAGTCATCAGCATATTGTATGCAGGTGGCTTGTGGGATAGCTAGATGAAGGTCATTAATAAATATAGAGAAGAGGTCCAAGTATGGACCCCTGAGGGACTCCTAAGGTAACAGGTAGAAGGGTGGATAAAGTGTTTTGCCAAAGTACTGCTTGTTGTCGGTTGTCAAGGTAGGATTGGAACCATTTTATGGAAAGTGGGTCTAATGAGAGAGATTTCAGGATGTTTAAGAGAATTTGGTGGTTTACCATGTCGAATGCTTTGGACAGGTCGATGAATAGAGCAGAAGAAAGGTTATTCAGGTTTCGGTGCCTGTTAATATAGTCAGTGAAAGACAAGAGGGCAGTGGTAGTGCTGTGTGAGGGTCTGAAACCATGTTGACAGTTGGAAAGTAAGTTATTTTCAGTTAGATGGTGGAGTAGTTGCTTGTGGATATACTTCTCCATAATTTTAGCTAGGGGAGAAAGTAGGGCAATGGGGCGATAGTTTGATATTTCTGTGGAATGTCCTCCTTTATGTAGGGGGATTATGTGGGAGACTTTCCATACGGTGGGGATGTAACCTTCAGTAATTGATCTATTTATCGATATAGAAATAGGATAGGCTATGGCCTTGGATGATATCTGTAGATTTTCAGAAGGCAGTAGGTCTGCAGAAGGAGAGCATGGTTTCAGTTTATTCAAAAGGGTTTGAATAAATGAGGTTGTAACAGGTTTGAAATGAAAAGGGGGTGGTGGGGTTGAGGAGTATGAGGGTATTGTGAAGGTATTAGGTGTTAGTTGACTGGTTAGTAATTGGATAGTATCTGTAAAAAAGGTATTGAAAATATTAGCTGTTTGGATTGGATTATTCAAGTCTGTATTTTGAGGGTTTGGTGTAGTAGATTTACCTGGATGCAGTAATTGACTGATGCTGGCCCAGAATTTCTGTGGGTTGTTGTGATTAGGTTGTTGATATTGTAAGTAGTAGTTTTGTTTATCAGAGAGTATGGCCTTTTTAGTGTCATTTCTTAGCTTTCTAAATGTTAGTTGGTCAGTGGTGTTTTTTGTCATTCTCCATTTGGCCCAGTATTTATTTCTGATGTGAATTTTGTGTTTGGTTTCGCTGGAAAGCCATGAGGCAGGCTTGGCCTTAATTCTTATAGATCTGGTTGGAGCATGGTGATTAAGAATGGCAAGGAAGGTAGAGTTAAAGAAATTAACGGCTTCATCTAAAGGAAGATGTTTTAAGGGAGCCCAGTTGCAACCTCTAAGTTCAATTTTGAATAGATCAGGGTTAAATTTCTTTTTGGATCTAATATGTCTCGTAGAGGTTGGGTTAGGGGTGCTGGTTTTATGTCTAATGATATAGGTGAGTGAGTGGTCACTGATGTCATCAGGGAGGGTTCCAGAGTCATAGTAGTGAGTATGATTGTTAGTTAGAATCCAATCTAGTGTGTTAGCTTTCTTGTTAGATTTATTTATTCTGGTGGGGGAGGTAATATGGTGTCCACAAACCAGTAGTTCTTTCCTGTGATGCTTCAAAGTTCGGTTTTGATGCAGTTATTCTTCAAGAGGGCAGACCTGTTGCCTCTGCATGTAGAATTCTTACCCAAACTGAGATGCAGTATGCTGAAATTGAGAAGGAACATTTGGCAATTATGTTTGCATGTTTGAAGTTCCATGATTAAATGTATGGCAGAGCAATCCAGATTGAAAGTGACCATCAACCTCTGGTTACTATTTTAAAGAAGCCTATGTACTCCGCTCCAGCAAGACTACAAAGAATGCTGCTCAAATTGAAAGAGTACAGTTTCAAAATGGTCTATACAAAAGGTACACTTCTTTAACTGGCTGATACCTTATCCAGATTGCCCAGAAATACCATGGAACAGCTTGATGCATAAAATTCAGTGTCATGGAAGTGCCTAATTTTTCTACCACAAGATTTGATGAGTTGAGGGACCATACAAAGACTGATCCAATTTTCCAAAAGCTCAACCACTTCATCAATGTAGGAAGGCCATCAAAGCAATCCTATGTACTGCCAGAAGTACATCCCTACTTCCTATACAAAGAGGAGATGTTGGTGGAAGATGGTATCATTTTCAAAGGTCCAAAAGTTATTCAGATTTTACATCATGGCCATGCAGGTTTCTGATTCTATCAAAAACAGGGCGAGAGGACTAGTATTTTGGCCTTCTCTAGCAAAAGACACTGAGAACATGCTTTCTTCTTGTTCAATGTGCAGCAGTCCTAAGCCTCATTTGCAAAAAGAGGCACTTCAGGTAAGCCAAATTACTGAACTACCTTGGTCAACAGTAACAAATGACATATCTGAGTGGAACAGTCAACATTACTTAGTGTTGGCAAACTCTTATTTAAACTGGTTTGAGATGGATTTGCTACCTAACCTAACATCCAGTGCTGTTATCACTAAGATGAAACATAATTTCTCAGTCCATGGTAATCCACACAAAGTTATTTCTGACAATGGTTCTCAGTTTACCAGTCATTTGTTCCAAAGATTTGCTAAAGAGTGGAACTTTATCCTGTTACTAGCAGTCCTGAATACCCACAGTCAAACAGCCTTGCTGTATATGCAGTGCAGAGTGCAAAGCGATTACTAGAGAGGTCAAAGCATGACAATACTGATAACTTCTTGAATTTACTTAATCTCAGAAATATACCCTGTGACAATCTACTAGGCTCGTCTGCTCAGAGACTTCTAACTAGGTAAACCCGAACAACCTTGCCTATTAGTTCTAGGTTCTTGGCCCAACTTTTTAAGAAGCATTCTTCTCAGCAGTCCAGCTATGATAAAAGAGCAGATTGCTTCATGTGTTGAAAGAAGGAGAGACAGTGAGGATGCAAACGGCGAAAGGCTTTGATCAAATTGGTGAAATGAGAGGTATATGTGCTGAGCTGAGATCCTACTTAATGGAATCTGAGGGTAGAGAGTACAGGAGAAACTGCAGACATCTTCCTGTATCAGAAATGATATTGCAGCATCATACCTGTGTTACAGAGTCTATAACTCAGAGCAACCCTGACAATGTTCATACCGAGGAATATGTCACAGTATCGATTCCCATTCATGATGATGTCCCAAATGTCCCCAGAGTTGAATATTCCTTGAAGATGGTCCCTGTTGCTAGATCCAATTTTGACTTTTCTGTTACATGGACAGGTTGCATTTCAAGACCTAGTGTAAAATACACAGCAACTTGGACTTAATTGTTTTCTATGTATCAAATTTTGTATAATGACATGTCAAAGAATTAGTTTTGTATAACTGCATGTCAAAAGATCTTTTCTGTAAATTGCATGTCACTGAATACTGTCATTTCATATAAGAACTATTTCTCAGAGGGAGGATGTAGATCAGAGCATGTACATGTATGTACCTTTAAAAAGCATTTGCAGATGTAGCACATGTATATAAATACTGAGTGTTAACATGTGTGAGTGTGGTAGTCAGTCTGTTTATAAGTTTATTTTGGTTTAAGTTCCAAAGCCTCATTCCTGATGTGTTTGTGTGTAATAAAGCTGCTGAAACTGAACTCACTAATGTTAGTCTGTTTAATCCTGACCAGATGAGCGACAATTTGGACCTCTGTTACCAAGGCTTTCACATTTTTCTTAAAGCTTTTGCTACCATCATTGTGCCTTTTATTAATGAAGGTCTATCTGCCAGACATTTCAACCTATTAAATTCTAATAAGGATCACATTAAGATGGCTCTACTTAACCCAAAAGTCTAAACAAAAAAATGCCATATTTGAGGCTGTCTTGCATCTTAAACACATTCATATATGGGTAAACAGAGAAATTGTTTAAAAACAATTAAAGTACTCGCTATATTCCTGGCTTTAGTGCTTATCCTGTCCTTTGTATCTCAAGGGTATTACCACCTCATGACAGATTCCACCGGATACCAAATCTGAACTCCTAGATATCCAAATCACCTTAAACAAGTTTAAATATGGCTTAATAGCTAGCTAGCTATCAAACAGTCTGTTCTGAGCATCGAGAAGCAGAAAACACCAAATGATGCACCAGGAGGACTCCAATAAGTAGTTCTTAGCATAGTCAAAATTTAATATTTGCTATTCGTCCAACAGACTTCTTCAGAAACTAAACATTCAACAGACTTTAGAAACTAAACATCAAATACGCCTGTTCTGAGCATCATAAACAAGCCCAATATTTTTGTGCTGGGGAACTTCGACTGTCCATCAATAAACTGTCGGTCATACACTGCCAGTGCTGTTATGCCCAACAGTTCCTTGATAGAAATGCTAACTTCCTTGTACAGGTAGTTAACCATCTTACTAGGGGGCCACAATGCCCTTGATCATATCATCACAAATATAGCCACTTCTTTTGTTAAATCAGACTATAAATTCTGATCTTTTGCTGTCTTCAGTTACTTGATGACCTAAATGATTTTATCTATAAACCTACTATGATGGATTCCATTGTTAAAGCAGGTGGCTATGTCTCTGACTTTTATTCCCATTTAAACAATTGTATTGATAAAGTAGTAAGTGTATACCTTTCTCAAATTACAGAAACTGCTGATCTCAATACTCCAGTCAATTACATGCATGAGTAGATGGATGAATGAAAAGTGTAGAAATTGTCTTATTTTTAAAGGCCAAAATAGCCTTGGTCAACTTTCTGCACTTCAGTCCAACCAGAATCCATGCCATTTGTAAACATCTTCATACAACTTTTAATAGTTTTAGGACACTATTTCACCTCAACAAAACTAATCCCAGTATTCCTCCAAGTAGCCTAGTCACCGGCAGTCCAGAGACTTGCAGCTGATGACCTATTGGTGAATGGGAGTGATCATTGTTTTATTTAGTGAAAGGAAGTCTATACAGTTTTCAAAATACTTTTGTTTGCATTATGTTAATGCTTTTCCAATGTAACTGTTTTAATATTCTCAGTTCTGTACATTTGCAACTGTTTACATGAGACAGTCTGAGGAGAAAAAGAGTTCATTCTTACCAGGCCATTTTAACTTTCCTGCAGCTAGGCCTACTCAGTTGTCATATTTAGGAAGAAAATCGGATATACTATTGCATTTCTAAATTTAGGTTTGTGGAAAGTTTAGGGTTAACATACTATGTTTGCTTTTTTTAAGGATTAAATGGTTGTCTGTGAACATGACAATTGCTACATCATCTCAAGATGCCCATATCTACTAAGCTGGTTACAGAGACATTTGGAAATTGCATGTCCGTGTTGTCCGAGAGGGCTACTGTAGGTCATGGACTTGGTTATTACACAGGTCTCCTTGGGTAGTCTCTGGGGTTTGGCTCTAGATTAGGTTAAATTGAGCTAAGATTTAATAAGAGTGCTGTCTAGTGTGCAAATTGGCTGCCTTAAGCTTGTCTCTGCACAACTGCGTTGTTTAATGTTAATGCAAACAGAAGGAGGGAGGGTTCTAGATGAAGCTTTATAGATAAAATTTACTTTCTGGGTGTTTGTGTCTGTACAGGGCACTGGTAACCTGTTGATATAATAACATCAAGGAAGATTGCCTGTGAGTGCAATGCTACAGCAAAACAACTTAAACAAACAACCTTGATAATGAAATTTCAAGTATTAGTGACCTTTAGAATGTTTTAAAGGCCAAATCAATAAATAAAGCAAAAATAAAGCAGTAGCACTGTAGCCAGTTAGTTGACATGCAAAACAATTAAATTAATCTCTTAAGTGCCAAGGATGGAGCAGGATTAGCTTGTAACCCCCTCAGAGTGTAGCTAGGATGCCCAGCAGGTAGAAGCTCTGGCAAAATGAGCAGATACATTTTGTAGTAAGGGAGGTTTACTCAATTGAAATACTAAGTGACCATCCAGCAAACCAATATTATGGATATATGGAAAACAATGGTTGGGAAAATTATGAAATTGGTTACACAATAGACAATAGCAGTGAAAGAGGGCAGGGAGGGACTTTGGAAGTCAGGTTACCATAAAGCGTGGAAGTCTTTTAAAACCACGACAAGAAAAAGGTTGGAGGATTGGAGCAAAAAATCGGACTGAAGCTTTAGTCTTAGGGTTATACTTTCAGAAACTTTAGCTTAATGTCTCAGTGTGGGATGGGGCACAGTCAAAGAACAAGGGAAAAACAGTAGCAGGATAAACAGAAAGGCACTGTAATGCAACTTTAATTAGGTACATAAAGCTATAAAAAACACTGAGCAGACAGTGAATGTTTTAAAACACTAGCTACAAACTAACTTGTCTCCAAGTGCTTTAAGTAAAGAAATAATCTGTCCCTGTGTTGTCTGGATTTCAGATTTGGAATAAATTGTAGTCCTTGTCACCAGTTTATCAAAAGTTGTAAGATCTTTCTCAAGTGTGTGCTGTAGCAGGCAATGACATTAAATGAGTTGCAGTAAGCCTCTCACTTATCAGTGTCTCTGCTTATATACATCTTGACTAGATTTCCAACAGTGGCTTTTACTTTGAGTTAAAACTTGGAAGATACTTCCTTGTTTCCACAGTTACATGGACTAAATCAACCATTTGACCCGACACAGCATCTCAAAGAAGCATTGACCTCATAAAAGTGCACACATTAATGAAGCAAAGATTATTTTCCTTTTTTAAACTATATTTTTTTACAGTGAAAAACACAATTTTGCCCGTCTATAGACATTTCTTTCACATATTGTAATTTACTGAAAAGAGAAATGTAAAGCAGCTTTTTTTACTTTAACTTTGAAACTGTTAAATACATTTATTTTAATTTGATGCAGGTTAAGTATAGATTAGTTCATATCTAGTACAACTTTTTTGAAGGAATGGAAATATTTTAAATTTGTTACAGCTTTACTAGCACATCCCCCTCCTTTTAAGAAGCACATTTTTTTTTGTTGTTGAAAACCCATAAAGAAATTCTAACTTGGATTGTACCTATTTGTCAGTTATGTTTTTTGTTTTGGAAGAATGTGTTTTGTACAGCAGACTATGACTATTCTGCCATTTCATTTCCACTTGACAGTTTTTTGCCTCAATGTTTAACACTCCTCTTTTTAATTAACATGTTTGATTTTCACATGGTACTGCTTTTATTTTCTGCGTGTGTGTGTAGGGGAATTGATGTTCTCACAGTACTGCCTTTATTTCTGTAAGTGTTTAGGGGGATTGATGTTCTTACAGTACTGCTTTTACTTTCTGAATGTGTGTAGGGGAATTTGATGTTCTTACAGTACTACTTTAACTTTCTGAATGTGTGTAGGGGAATTGATGTTCTCCCAGTACTGCCTTTATTTTCTGTACATGTAGCTATTTTTGATATAATGTAATATATTTTCTGTATATGTGTAGGGAAATTGATGTTCTCACAGTACTGCCTTTATTTTCTGTATGTGTGTAGGGGAATTGATGTTCTTACAGTACTGCTTTTATTTTCTGAATGTGTGTAGGGGAATTGATGTTCTCCCAGTACTGCCTTTATTTTCTGTATATGTAGGTATTTTGATATAATGTAATATATTTTCTGTATATATGTAGGGGAATAGATGTTTTCACAGTACTGCATTTATTTTCTCTATGTGAGTGTGGGAGAATTGATGTTCTCACAGTGCTGTCTTTATTTTCTGTATGTGTGTAGGGGAATTGATGTTCTCACAGTACTGCCTTTATTTTCTGCATGCGTGTAGGGGAATTGATGTTCTCACTGTATTGCATTTATTTTCTGTGTGTGTGTGTGTGGGGGGGGGTTGATGTTCTCACAGTGCTGCCATTATTTTCTGTATGTGTGTATGGGAATTGATGTTCTCACAGTACTGCCTTTATTTTCTTTATGTGTGTAGGGGAATTGATGCTCTCACAGTACTGCCTTTATTTTCTGTATGTGGTTAGGGGAGTTGATGTTCTCACAGTGCTGCATTTATGTTCTCTGTGTGTGGGGGAATTGATGTTCTCACAGTACTGTCTTTATTTTCTGTATGTGTGTAGAGGAATTGATCTTCTCACAGTACTGCCTTTATTTTTTGTATGTGTGTACGGGAACTGATGTTCTCACAGTACTGCATTTATTTTCTCTGTGTGTGGGGGAATTGATGTTCTCACAGTACTGCATTTATTTTCTGTATGTGTGTAGGGGAATTGATGTTCTCACAGTACTGCATTTATTTTATCTGTGTGTGTGGGGGAATTGATGTTCTCACAGTGCTGCCTTTATTTTCTGTATGTGTGTAGGGGAATACTGCTATGACAATACTTCCCCATCTACTGAGGTGTTTACTTGAGTGTCAGTGAGGATATCAGCCACCAGTCTCACCCCTATTCTCCTGATTCCTCTCATAACCAAATGCAAAGACTGTGTTCTAGAGCTTCTGTGTCATTGTAAGGCACTTACCATATCGAACTGATAGAGTCTATCTATTTGGCTCAATCTGTCTGGTAACTCTGCGATAAAACTGGCTTCACCTTTTGTTGAACTGCTCTGGAAAGACCCTCTCATGTTTCCTGTAACTTACTCTGTTGGGCAGGAATAATCACAATTAGCTTTTTCAACTGCATAGCTATAGACCATTGCTGTCCACTCATGCAACATTGTCTGTGCTATGTGGCCTTGTGTAAACCCCATGGGCTGTATAAGAGACTGTTTGTGGCAATCACACTAAGCCTGTTCATTATAGATTAAATTTAAGGGCTACATCACCCTAGGACAATACAGTAAGCTGAATGGTAAAAAAGCTAGGTTTTTGGGGCATCTTTATAAACAAAGAAGACATGGGACAATTATTTGTCTTACTCCATCTTGAACTGGTCTTTAAATACCCTTAGCCTAGTTTTAAGAGTAAAGTTGAATGTCACTATCGGGTAATTTGTTTGCAGATGGTAGGGAATAGTTTGTGACTGCATTATTGCACAGGACTTCATCAAGCAAGATAGAAGGCAAACATTAAGTTAGCCCCTAGATCCCACCCTGTGAAAAATGCCAACAAGGCATGTGTCACTGTTTCTACCTATAAAGTTGAGAGACCCACTGCATCAGCATACCTAGTACTACAATCCATTGCCACTACGCTGTACCATTTACCTGTGGTGCTTTGGCACTAAGAGATTCCTGTTGCCCATGTTAACTCACTGAAGCAGCTTCTGAGAAGTATACAATGGTATCAAGGCAGGTTTGTCTTTATCTCTGCCTTCTCAACCTTTTAACATACTTGTCATATCATACAGTGGCCTTTTGCAACTTTTGCGATGCCTGGTCAAAACAAACAAAAAAAAACATAAGCTTTCTTTGCATATGCTGAATGCCATTATGGCTGTAAAAAGAAATATTATGGTCTATGGACAAAAGTACTTTATGGTAAGCCCTTGGAGCTACTATGTGCTGTATTACCTTTATCTCAAGTACTTCTTAAGGAGTCCATTCTCTGTACAGAAATCCCCTGTCCCAAAGTTCAGATTTTCCCCTGCCATTGAAGTTCAGGATTCTTCTTGACTACTTCCATCACGTATTGCAAAGTGGGGTCTGAGACCTGTTGCCACCTTAACTCTCTCTTTCTCTTTTTCTTTTTCTTTTTATAATCTTCCCCAGTTCTCATTGTAATGGAAGCCCAGTATCTTATGGCCACTCTGTTTCAGATTTAGACTTACTGCTGTAAACCATTTATTCCCTTGAATTAACTTCTTCCAGAGAAAAACAATATGTTCTGACAGATGTGATTATGGTTCAGCTAATTTGCTATACCTTAACTCTACTGGCAGCTGGTGACTTCAAATCAAAGGGGGGCTACAGGAGACACCTGAATTGAATGGGGCCAACTAGAAAGGGGTGGGGTTAACTTCATGGTGTGGAGCTATGTTACAGTGGGAAAAACACTGATCTTGCTTACTGTTTTACATAAAATAACTGCTCAAACAGTATTGTACATGCTGAATAATCTACCAACAACTAGATTAAATTGCATTTCAGAGCTAATGAGGTTTATGCACAAAACCTAAACATCTCTAAACAATAAAAGTAGTTGGTCTTGACTGCATAAAACTGTTATGAGTACACACAATGTAGTAAACATACAATTGTACTGTATCAGGTAATCTGCATTTTGTACAATGCTGAATAAAAAGTAAGAAAATTTGTAAATCCCACTGTACTATCTTAATTTATTATTCACAGTTCAAGGTCACTTAAATGCTTAATGTGCCAGTGGTTCTGAGAGACAGTGGCACAGGCTTGTATGACAGTTGACTTTATCAAAATACACATTAATCTTGCAAAGCCGGAATTACAACAGTAAACATCAGGGCCAGTCAACCCATTTCATTCACAAACATCCCCCCTCCCCATTACCGAAAAAAAGTATCTGCTTTGACCCTGCCAGGATTAAAGTAGAAATAATAGTAACAGTTATGTTATATACTTGCATTAATTTCATTTAGTTGACAGAAACATTAGACACAACTTATGTGTGTCAGCTCACCTTACACAAATACAAATTTCATTTTATTTTCCTTTGATTTACCCAGTTTCGAGATATACATGAACAGATATAAAATAACATACATTAGAATGACTCATACATTTGATAATTAGATTATATTCATCAAAGTACAGACAACTATTACAGTCTTGCAAAGCTGGAATTACAACAACACTAAAGACCAGGGCCAGTTGTTTCATTCACACATAGCTCCAATCCTTATTGTCTACCCCATCCACAGTATCTTATTTGATCTTATACAGTTAAAAGACAAAAAAAATGATAAAATACAAGATTGTTATTAACTTATGTATTTTATTTACATAAACAATAGCCAGATTTCAGAGCTTGTGGTTGATCTTACTTCACTCAGATGTACATTATTCACACATAATAGGCATAGACCCACAACCCAATTGCCTACCCCAGTATCTGCTATGAGCCTACAAAGTTTAAAATAATGATGAGAGAAGACAATGGTTATATTACTGTATTTCTTTTGCATCACATAGTCAAGAGCTTGCAGGTGATCTTTCTTCAGTTCACCCATATACACTTTAGTCATGCAAGGCAAGAATTTCAACAACTAAACATCAACACACCATCCTAAGCTATCTTGAATGACCCTGAAAAAAGATATTAGGTTAAAAAAATTGTATCTGCAAGCAGCCACCAAAACACACCCTGTACCTACCTTTGACCCCACCAGGATATTTTATTAGAACAAAAGACATCCACAGTCAAGCAGCCTCCAAAGCACACTGCCTCCTTAGTATCTAGTTCACCTTGCCAGGATATTATATTAAAAAATCCATCAAAAGACCCAAAACACATTGCCTTCCTAGTATCTGGTTGACCCTGCCAGGATATTTTATTAAAAAAACCCATCAACAGTTCCCAAAACACATTACCTCCTTAATAATTGGTTCACCCTGCCTGGACATTATAGTAAAAAAAAAAATCATCTGCAGCACCCAAAACACACTGCCAGGATATTATATTAAAAAATAAAGTAATCAACAGCCCTGAAAACACACAGACCACTAGTATCTGGTTGACCCTACTAGTGTATTATATTAAAAAAAACTGTATTTTAATACTGTAAACTAAACTGCACTGTTAATACTGCATTTGTTTGCCTTACTATGTCTGTTAAATTGTATTTTGCTTCTGTTTCACTGTTTGCAAAGCTTTTTTGCTATTTTCACTGTTTGAAAAGTAATTGTTGCTACTTTTTACTGTTTGCAAAGCATCTGTTCTGTTTTCCCGCAAAACAGTGTTTTAAATAACTGATTTGTTTACTGTTTAAAATATGTTTTAACATCCCCTTGCTGTTTAAATGTTTTTTGTGTATCTTACTGCTGTTTTTCTGCTGCTTAAACATTTTTTAGCATTTCCCACCTAAATTAGTGTAGCTAGTAGCTGTAGCATAGTAGATACAGGTTTGCTGCATCTGGGTCTGTTTGTAGTGATTGTTTTCTGACCACATTTCCCAAGCCATCTTTGATTGGAAAGGGCCATTCTGCACCCTTGTAAGAGAAGTGTGCGAACTGGAACCTGTTTGGTAAAGGGTGATTGGTCCAGAGCTTGGAATAAATACCCTTATTGGTTCTTTTGAGTTTTTTTATATATTTTTTTAATTTTTAGCTTCTGATATTTATGCCCTGCATTCGAGCAGGTTTCTGCTTGTTTGTGCATCGTGCAGCACCACGCACTGCTTCACAATTGTGAGCCATAGCTAGACATATAATTTCAACAGTTTTTCCATTAGATGCACTTGTAGTGCATTAGTGTAGTCCTCATGTTTAGTACATTTCTTTTCTAAGAAATATTACTAGTGAGCTGTGACCTATTAAACCACCAGCCAAAAACCCTGTCAGAAATACCCATGTACAGAGCACCTCCTAGATCAGTCATGATAGCACCCCTTTGTTTTAACAGTTCTTCAAACCTAGCATTATGAAGAGTTGGACTACCCTTGTTTCTCTTACCAGCCTTTTTGACTTGGGTCTCCTGAGCAGTGTAGCAACTGTCTTATGTACACTGACAGCCCTCTACTAATAACTCACTCTAGTACAGAGAGTGAAAGAGGTATATACACTAAGAATCGTGAATCCCTGCTCTCTTGCACTCAAAATAATTACACTGAAGTGGTTGTTAACTCACCCACCACTATTCATGCACGTAGTGTGCATCCCAGCACATAAATCAACATATGAAGATGTTCTCTCAAAAACTTACCAAAAGACCAGAGACCTCCAAAAAAAAAGACTGCTACAACTAACACAGTTCCCACAGTAACCAAGACACATAGCAACAGCAGTATCTCACTTCCCAAGCCCTTAAGGTGTAACCCTCAAAAAACAAATTTTCCTGTCATTGGAGACTCCATAGTGAGACACACGGATGTCCCATTCACCAGTTTAGATAAGGAGAAAGTCACGGTCAGCTGCCTGTCCGGTAACAGGATTCATCAGATTATGCATGCGTTCAAGTTTCTCAGCAACAAGTACCATTATGACTCCGTCATAGCTCTGGTTGGAGGGAACGACCTGAGAGATGTCCCCTCACTGGACTATATGAACAGAGACATGATTGAGTTCTCCGAGTATGAGTCTCAGGCAGGTATGTCCCTAGCCTTGAGCGGCATATTACCCTCACCTAGAATGATGCCACAGTATAAACAAAAAATTATCGATTTCAATAACTGGCTTAATTTTTGGTGTCATTGAAAGGAGATCCCATTTCTGTCAGCCTAGGATGACATTGTCGACAAACCTTGATGCTTTGCCAGAAATGGTTTGCACCTGGCACCACTAGCCTTTCAGCTGCTGGCAAAGGCTCTTGTCTCCTCCTATAGAGCCTTTTTTAGGCAAGGTCTCACAAATAAAATTCCCAAAGTGAAAAATGACAAATATAACAAAATAAGGGTTATGCTGCTAAACACTAGGAGCTTAAACCAAAAATTGCACACCCTGGAAGCACTTCTACTGGAGGATGTAGAAGTCTGTGCAGTCACAGAAACCTGGTTCAAGGCCTCAGAGAGTACCCTGCCTTAGCATGGCTACAATGCATTCCACACCTTCAGACTGCAAAACAAATGTGTGAGAAGCAAAGGAGGCAGTGTTTCTATCTATATTAGAAGTAAATTCACCTCCCGACTAGTTAGATTGGACAAGTCATTAGAGTTACTCCAAGTTCAGATTACTGTGGGTAAAAGCCCCATTCAAGTCTAGCTAGTTATAGATCCCCTTCTGTGGATCATGACGTACACACTCTGGTCGTGGGGGAATTTTAATTATCTCACCATCAACTGGGAACCCTGTTCTAGCCCCAACTCACTAGTGCAAAAGTTCCTTGACTTTGTTAACTCAAATGCCCTGGAACAAATTATTCAAACCCCAACAAAAGGAACAAACATACTAGATCTGGTCCTCACTAACATGACAAAAAGATGCACCACTGTGACTGTCAGACCCTCATTAGTTAAATCTGATGACAAATTAGTCACCTTCGAACTGGCACTAGCACCAGAACTTGCAAATGGAGAGGTCAGACTAAAAAACTTCACCAAAGCAATTTATAACCTCCTAGGGGAAGGTATAAATGCATTCCAAGCCCTACCCCCAGCTGGAAGTGATAACTACACCAAAGCTTATACTAAAGCCCTCTACAATCATTTGTATAAGTGCATAGACTCAGCTGTTCCAAAGAGAATCAAAGCCAAAGCCCCTGGTGGACATCCAGCATTAACAAATTTTACAACAAATGCAAAATGTTGCTGTTTAAGAAAACTAAGACAAGGCTCCAACAATGGAAAAGCACCCTCCTCAGCCTCAACAGGCAGATAAGACAACATGTCATATCCTCTAAGTGTAACTTTGAGAAAAACTTGGCAATCACAGCCAAGGACTACAATAAGGCCTTTTATAACTGTGTACATATTGCCTAAGAGGTAGGACACAAGCATGTGTCGAACTAGAGACTATCAGTGTCACACACACTGACCCTGCAGAGACAGCAAACCTGTTAGCGGACAGCTTTGGTGAAAGTCCTCTCCAACTTATCACAAACCTTGCCCCCAACCCCCCACACACACACACATATCTGAAGAGCAGGTTATTAAAGCCTTGTCTAAGGCAGAAAACACAGCCTCTGTGGGACCAGATGGCATCCCAGGCTGTCTTCTAATCAATCTAAAACATGAACTAGCATCACCATTAAATAACCTATTCAATCACGACCTAACCGCAGGCTTTGTTCCTGTGGATAATAGCAACAGTTATTCCTCTCAACAAAGGTGGCTTAGCAACATTGATCCAGGGAATTATAGACTCATAAATCTGACCAGCCTCATCTGTAAAGCCATGGAACGTATCATCATGGACCTCATAAATAAAGACATAGGCGACCTCTGCATCCTGGATTCAACCCAATTCAGCCTCATCAAGGGCAGATCCTGACTTTTAAACCTGGTGGATTTCTTTGAAAATGTGACCAGGGATATTGATGAGGAGAAATCTGTGCACACAGCATACTTCGACTTGGCAAAGGCCTTCGACACAATCCCACACTCAGGCTTTACCAATAAACTTACCAAACTGAATGTAAACCCTTTTGTTGTAAGATGGGTTGCCAACTGGCTTACAAACTGGTTATACACTATCAAAGTGGGTGACTCCACATCAACCAGCAGACCTGCCACCAGTGGTGTACTACAAGGGTCAGTGCTGATCCCCCTACTGTTTGATGTATACTTCTCAAAAGTTCAGGCCTAAACTAAAGGACTGTGGCTGACCACGTTTGTGGACGACTGCAAACTGGGTGCAATTATTGAATCCCCAAAGGTCTTATGGAGACCACCGACTGGTGTCTTAGTCACAGTCTCAAACTGAAACCAAACAAATGCATCATCATTCCCTGCGATAAAAACAATGTCCCTTCACACTATCAAATTAACAACAATACCCTACATACCCATGAACTGGCAAGAGATCTGGGATCACAAGTAGACCGTGATGTTAGATTTGACTATCATGTGTCTACTGTAGTAAGGAAATTAATAAAGGCATCACCCCTAAAGCAAAGGAGGTTATAACCACTCTATACTCATCACTAATCAGGCCCATAATTGAGCATAATACCCCTTTTGGAATGTACCATACAAAGCACCTGCAGCAATTGGAGAGACCTCAGAGGTTTCTAACTATGAAGGTCAAGGGACTCCAGCATGTGCCTTACATAGACCGACTAAAGTCCCTGTCACTATACTCAGTATTGTATAGACTTCTCGGGGGAGACTTATACCTGGCTTACAGAGCAATCTCCAACCCAAACCTAATGAATTTGCTGCACATCCATAAATCAAATGGGACTAGAGCTACCCATTTCAGGGACATAAATATGGCCTCTGACTTGAACAGGAAGTGCTGGATGGACAGCCATGTCTTTGGAATAGGCTGCCAATTCATCTGAAGCAGAGCAACTGTATGACACTGTTCAAAAGGAACTTGGACAAGTGGATGGGGCAAAATAAATTCTTACTGGGGTTAGCATCCACAACCCTCATGGACATGAGCAGTCATTACTAAATACAGTTATGGGTATTGACTATACTATCTATGGTATTACTTTGGGGTGAAACAGCTAGGCTTGAAATGACCTCCGGGTCGATTGCTTAGTAACCTCTTATCATCCTATGATCAAAAGCATCAACAATCCACAAAACACATTGCCTTCTTAGTATCTGGTTGACCCTGCCAGGATATTGTATTAAAAAAAAAAGTCATCAACAGCCCCCAAAACACACAGAACACTAGCATCTGGTTGACCCTGCCAGTGTATAATATTAAAAAAAGAAAGTCATCAGTAGCCCCCAAAACACACAGACCACTACTATCTGGTTGACCCCTGTCAGGAAAAAATTCAGAAAGTATTTGGCTGGCCCTGCCAGAAAAAAGAGAGAACTTAATTTATTTATTTATTTATTTTTTTTTGTGGGGGTACCTATTTCATAAATAGCCTTCCTTCACTTCTCTTACCTTAAAGTTTGATTCTGAGTCTTGCTCAAAATCAAAAGCAAAAAAAAAAATCTGATTGAGGGATTTTCTGTTTTTAAAATGATTCCCTCCATTTCTTACTCTCTTCTTCACAATTTAACTATGTCTAGTTAAAGCACGGAAAGAGAACGCAAGAGTAACAGAAGTAATTACAGCTGCGTCATGTACTCAGATTATATGACAGGCTGCTGACCTAATAGTCCCGTCAGCCTCCAATTTCCTGTGGTTTAAACTGCAATGACATCTGGGCATCTTTGTTGATGCTTGCAGTCTTCCCAATCCAAACTGTTTTAAAAACAGTCCAGTGACAAAAAGGTATATATTGTTTTTTTCTAAATTGGAACTCGAGCATGCATGCCTACTCCTCTGAAATACGCATCACATCACTTCTTCAGATTTACACACTACTTTGCAGTTCAAACTGTTACTAGTGTGTTAAAAAATGCTAATTAAACTTCTTTTTATGAGGAAATTGGGAGGGGTGGCTGCAGCCCAGTAGTCCTGTACCACGAGCCTCCCCTACTTAAGTCATTTTCTGGAATGGCCACCTACTAGCTTCCATTAAAAGTGTGGGCAGTTGCTGGCTGGGTATTACTCCTAGTACCTTTTCTTGTTGACTGCCCCCATGCTTGGCTGTGTGTAACAATGTATACACAGTGTATTGTGATATCAAAGAAATTATCTATAATTACCTAAATGTACATCTGTTATCATAACTTCAAACACTGTCACCAGCTTGTCTTCCTACCCCACTTCCCAGTGCAAAAGGACCTGACTAATGGCACTTGAAAAGATTTCCCTCCAATAGCCCTAAATGGAATGGTCTGCAAGGGCAGGTATTTTTCTAACAAATGAAGGTTGAAAGTAGTTATAGCTGATTCAGTATCAATAGTAATAGTTTCTGTACCCTCCCCTTGCAGAAAAGTGTACAGACTTTTGTGATATAGTTTGAAACTGCTGCTACTTTAAATAGCTCCCTGATATGACCTTTGTTTCCTAAGCTGTTGCAGAAGTAATTTTGAACATGCATTTCCCATCTAGTTACAATGGAAACATTTTCCTCCAAGATCTTGTCATTTGCTTCAGCTAGTGTTGTCTTCTTCTTCTGCCTGTCTAACCTACTGTGAAGCTTTAGACTTCCCCCTTAGGCTCAGTTATATCATGAAGTTGCATCCTGATGGTTGGATAGAGGTCACCCTTTTACCCCAATTTCTTCAGCAGTGTTATACTCCTGATTTGCCAGCTTTTCCTAACATCATACAAGTACTGTGAGACTGCTTTCCCATTATATACTATCCTAACAGTAAGAAACAGTGACTTGACACCCACTCACCCACATATGAAAATAAGCATTTATACAGTCACCTACACTGTCATCTGCCTTTCTTCTGTGTCCTCTGATTGTTTTTTATATGATTTAGGAATAAATAAATAAAAAAATCAAGCAAAGCAAACAAAGCATTTTTGACTCTTACATAACCACAGCAGTCCATAGCAGTCATTTTACTAAGTGCATGTATTGCCTTACCCAGAAGCGGAAGAGTTAAAAACCCTCACTCTTTACCAGCAGTCAATTTGGTGCTGATAACACACACTTTCAAATGCCTGAGTAAAAGCATAGAAGTCTTGTCTCTGTTTGTAATGAAGAAGCAATGTGGTACTATCCTTGCCACCGAGGGTTCAGTTTTCACCCCTATTAATCACATGCCTTTGACAAAGGACTTACATCTGGCTGACATGCTGGAACTGTTTCTTCCTGTATGCAGCTTCTGCCTCTCTCTGCTCTTGCTTTCTTTGCACCTCATGCTGTTCATTCTCCTAGCTTTTTCAGCCTCCATATGTTCCATGTCTAGCTGGGATATGAGATCACAGTGGGATGGATTTACTTACTTTACTGCATGCTGTTCACTTTCAGCTCATACCAGTGTATCTCCATTTTCAGTGACTTGTGTTTTGCCTACACCCAAATTTGCTATGATGTCCTACTTGGATGTACTGGCATAAAACATTCCTTTATTTTTGAATGTTTGGTCAGCCATGACTTTGCTATTTTCCATACTCAGAAGAACTTATTTCTATCTGTTTTCCTGACTACTTTGGCTACACAAATAAATGTATGTTCTGCAAGATATATTGCTATATAGTAACCTGCAAAAGTTCATAGGTTGTTAAGCACACAATCCAGGAGTCCATTAAGAAGTCTACTCCAAATGTCCAGTTGCCCCAAAGTGCTGTCTGGCTAAGTGACTTTCTCAAGGGTACGCAGCGGGCAAATGAAGAACGAAAGATTCAAACCCTGTACTCTTGGCACAGGAAGTAGCTTATTGCCAACAGTATTGTAAAAATATTGTAATAGTTCCATTATCTACAGAAAGACAGTTATGTTGTTTTCCTTTCTTGATCTGCTTTTTTTAAATTCAGTTTTACAATCTGTATCTGCTTTTGCTAAGCTCTTCATTCCTATGTTAGTAATTGTTGTACAGAGTTCTATTGCATTTTGCTGGTTAAGTTGTCTTAACTATAAGTATTGAACCATAGTGTCAATCTCATGTACTCAGAGTATATCAGGCTAGTTCAGGACTTGTCTTTTCATTAAGGCAGTCACAGGCCAGCCAGCTCAGACGTAAAGGCCTAATTGTTTTTAGCTCCTACCCACCCTGTTGTATTTGTGTTCTTAAACTCATTGTATGTTTTTGTCCACCCCTTATCATAATTTTACAACATATTTCTCTCCCTCTCCCTTTTTATTGGCTGTTGACAATAAATACATAAGTATCACTTTACAAGTGTCTTCCCTTAAACTATACACCAGACTAAGACCTTTGATAAAATTGCTTAATGTTGAGTGTATTGATGCTGCTTGTAATGTTTTTAGTGTTAAATTTGTGAGTTTATGCTATAATTAGTTTATTGGTGCCTTCTCATGGTAGAGCAAGGTTTCCAGGCTAGTTGTTTGGTACTGAACTTTAAATACTCAGTAGCAAGTCCAGCTAAACGTTATTCTAAACTAACTGAACTCCAAGTAGTTATAGTCATCTCAGTGGAGAGCACTCCAACTGTCCAGAGCTAGAATGTCGTCCACATGTTTAGACCTGCTGTTGCATAGGGGGGAACAAAGGTGGAGGTATCTCAATCTCCATCCAGAAGAGACTTACATCAAGGCTGATAAAGCACTGTGATGCACAAGAGATTCTTTGTGTCCAAATAACCATCAGAAAGGTCCTGTACCATATATTAATTAGCTGTAGACCTCCCTCTATGACCCAAGAAAGCCACAATGCCTGTCTGCAGGAACTAGAATCACTCAGTATTAAACCCGGTACCATTTTCCTAGGTGATCTTCACTATCCAGCTGTAGACTGGGAACCTTTACAGTACTAGTGGACAAGAACAGAGATTTGTTAAAACTGTCAATACAAATGCCCTGGAACAAATGCGTAGAGCACTCACTCGAGGTAACAACATCTTGGATATTGTCCTTATTAATATGGGGGCATCTTTGCCACTTGTTACATCTGACTATAAAGCCATCTTCTTTAAAATAAAATTAAAACCAGAGATCCCCTCCATCCAAGGTAAGTTTAGAAATGTTTGTAATTCAAGCTACCTACTCCTAAGTGATTGGCGAGCTTCAAATCCCCACCAAACCAGTTAGCTCGACTGAATATGTAGAAATATGCACCACCACACAATACCAGCATGTCAACAACTGCATATCTGCAACTCTACCTAACAGGAACAAGGGCAGGATGAACCCCTATGGAACCATGATATCAAGAGTTGACCAGATGTGAGCAGAGTAATTCTCAGAATGACAGAGCCCTCATCACTGAAATAACTCAGGAGCTGACTAAAATCCACGAAAGCCACATTTGAGACTAAATTTGCTACCCAAGCCAAAGACAATCACAAGGTTTTTTAGTTGTGCTCATAATCTGAAAAATACAATTCAGCAACACAGGGAGATGACTATGAACAATTTACCTACACTGATGCTGAAGATATTGCAAACTTACTGTGCAACAAACTTAGCTGTAACTTTAACCCCATTTCTCCCCTTTCTCTGTCCCTCAAGATATATGTGAAACTTACTTGCCTCCAGCTAGCACACAAGACCAAATCCTAAAAGCTATCACAAACAAAAAGTACTGCTTCAGTGGGTCCTGACAATATCTCTGGATGCATCTTAACTAGCACAAACTTTGATTTAGCCAAACTGTTAACAACACTGTTCAGCCTCAGCCTTCACAGAGGTTTTGTACTTAAGCGAATGAAGAACAGCTACAGTCATTCCCCTACATAAGGGATGACATTCCACAGACACATGAAATTACTGACCCATAAGTCTTACGAGCCTCATATGTAAAGCCATGGAAAGACTTATCATAGAACAAATCAATAAGGTCATAGAGAACCAGCAAACATCGGAGCCATCTCAGTTTAGATTTGTCAAGGGCAGGTCATGTTTACTCAGTCTGTTGGACTTTCATGAAAAGCCTCTATGCAAAGGATGAAGATAAAATGGTACACACAGCTTACAGGATGCAGGAAATCAAAATAGGGGAAGTTGCCTCCACAAAAAGACCAGTCACCAGTGAAGTCCCCCATTGTTCTGTGCTGGGAGCTCTCCTGTTTGGCATCAACTTCTCTGAAGTAAAAGTCAATAGTAAAATGCAATGGTTGACTAATTGTACAGATAACTGCAAGCTCAGAGCACTCATTGAATCCCCAAATGACCTATCCATCCTGCAGGAAGGTTTGTCTCAAGTCTATAACTGTAGCCAAAATCATGGACTGAAACTAAACACCAAAAAATGCATTTTATTATCCTTTGGAAAGTCATCTATTCCAGGGAGCTATCACACTGATATCCCTAAGAGTTAACCCATTTGTTCAGGTTTTAGAACTTATGTAAACAGTGACTTAAATTTCGACAAACACATGTCCATTATTGTAGGGAATTCTTTCAATATTGCACAACTTGTAAACAAAAGGGTGATGTCTAGACCTATATATGTCATTGTCACTGTTCCACTTTACACAGTCCTAATTAGGCCAATCACTTAATATAATTCCTCCTTTGGCATATATCTCTTCAGATACATGCAACAAATGGAATGCCCACAGCGATATCTTACTAAATGCAAAGCCTAAACAATATATCCTACATGACCTAATTCAGAGCCATGTCATTATACTCACTATCCTGTAGACTACTAATGGGTGACCTGGGTTTGGCATACAAGGCATCCTTGAACCCATTACTGATGGATTTACTGCACATCATCAAGGCAAATGGCATCTTGCAGAGGGGACCTCTGTTCTGGATCAGACTCCCCATCCATATAAAACAAAGTTCATCCCTGTTCATATTGAAGTCCAACTTGGATCTATTGATGGGAAGCAGAAAAGTTACCCTAGGACTGTCCATTGTACTACTAATGGACAGAGGCAGCTGATAATTGCTTTATACCATGCCAGGCCCCCTCAAATTATCTATGGTTTGATCCCAGTTATTCTCACTGGGGGGAATATATAATTATTGACTGTGGGATGGGTAAGGGTAATGTAACACCAAATGGGATAGGTTAATTTAAGCAACAAAAGGAAAATTGGCTAGGCTTAAAATGGCCCATAATGGCAGCCAGCCTACTACTTACCTATGAACCTATGAACAAGTCAGAGCATTGATCCTGTCTGCTGGCTGTCAGATTAAAGCATTCAACTCTGAGGGGACTTTAACCTTCAACACTCTTCACTTACATTTTACCAAGCACTTAATTTACAGACTGAGCCATGGAAGCATGGTATATGCACTTTGGTGATGAAAATTGTTTTGCAGGCCAAAAACATCCAATGTGCAAGAACTAACCACTGTCTGCTGGTTAATATATGATGGACGGTGCTATGAGTTTTAACTTTTTCACTGCTGCTATCAAATATTTAGGCAAGGGCGCCAGCAATATTTGAAGTGAATTCTACCACAGCTGCTAGTTGGCAATTGGCGTTAATGGTGTAAAGTAATTATATAATGCCACCTTGGTAATAGCCAAGCCTTGCCACAACCAAATTAATTTTATACTGTACAGTTACAGTTCAGAGATACAGTTACTGGCTTCCAAGGATTTCACTCACCTCAGAATGAGCCCACTGTCATTCAGTAAAATCTCAACAGTAATTAAAACAAGAAAGCAGTAATTTTGTACACAATGTTTTCAGAATGGTGGTGTAAATGCCAGCTTTCCAATACCGAGACTCACTTTCCAACTTACAGTACTGTTGTCACCAGTTAGTCCAACCTAACATAACAAAAGCCCACCTTATGATTTACCTGTAATATAAGCCAACCTTTAAATATTTAAAAGCTAGCAATTAGTAGTTGAAAGGATATCAGTAAAATGAATAACCCAATAAATAAATCATTCACCTCTAGCATTTAAAGTTCAATGATAACATTTTTACTTGGAATAAATAATTTAAAACATTTCTTTTAAAAATGAATATGCAAACAGTACACATCTTGGTTAGTTAATTACAAATTAAAAAATTAAACATAAAGGTTTGTTTTGTCTTTCGGCTTTTCCCAGTAAGGGGTCACCACAGCGGAACTCCGGTCCACTAATGATTGGCAGTAGATTTTTACGAAACGCTGAGGTGCCAGCTCAATGCCCAACCTCCAATGAAGGCATGCCCATTTACGCACGCATGTCTTTCGAACACTACCCAACCGCGGGGAGGACATGCAGACTCCACACAGAAGGCACTCCCAAGCCAAGCCAAGAATCGAATGGGAGAACCTCTTGCTGTGAGGTAACAATGCTACCGGCGTACCACTGCGGCATGTTTTATGAACATTATTTATGTTTAATTTAAAAAATTAAACATAAAGGTAATGTTCATAAAACATTGGTTGTCAGCTAACTGGTATTTAACTGGTTTAACAAAAGAGATAAACTGTGCCCCTACTTTCTGGCTTTCAGAATTAGAATGAGTTCCCAGTCTGTTAAAAACATTTGATCAAAGCTGAGCTCGTTTCAAAGTGTTATGTTCTACCATGCAGATCTGGAAACTGAATTCCAATGAATCTGTCTCAGTTAATAGTATTGTCTCCGCTGTCTAAAGTAACAATTTGCTCTGATTCATATTTTGGAAGTTGCTTTCTTGCTTTGACAGTTAACTGTCCAAGGGAGGAATTGTAAGATTTACCAAGCCAGATTAAAATAAGAAAGTAACCTTTGACATAACTCAGCATTTCCAAGAAGCATTATCATTGAAACAGTGCACATATTTGTAAATCAAAGATTAATTTCCTTTTCCAAAGTTATGGCTTTTTACAGACAGTGGCAGTTATACGCTATTTTACATATTTTCTTTCATATGTTAGTTTACTGTAAAGGCAAGAACAACATAACTTATTTTACTATTATCTGCTAAACAAGTATTTACATATATTTTTAAAATGAATACAGCTTTAATATAAGTAATTTCACTTGTCTTGCATTTTATTTTGAAATATTGGTAAAATTTTAAAGCTGATTGGAGTTTCCTGGCTTAGTTTTGTAAAGGCCTTCATTTTATACCAGTGAACTTTCTGAAACCTTAATGATATAACAGTCAAAGAAGCATTGACAGTTTTATTCAATATCAAATATTGATTGCTAATGCTATGGAGGGGTGCTTCCCTTTAACAATGCCTGATACTGTGTATTCTGTATAACTGAAGCACCTCTTGATTTGCTTTTCTGTTATGCTGCTTGCTGAGATGCTAGTAAATAGTTGTTGCAGACTACTCAGCAGGGGGAGAGTTATTTGTGCAACATTAACATTGCATGTGCAATCATAATATCATTCTGTGCCTCTTGTTATTTTTTTCTAAATTGGCTTTTTAGTGGACAGTGGACATTGTGCTATATAATCTGCATATGGTAGTTGTGTATGATTCTAAGAGCCCTGTGGGAGGAATTATGCCCTCTCATAGCTCTCAACATCTCGAGAAATCTGGACAAAGCCATAAATAATGGGGACAAAGCCCCCAAAAACAGGGACAATTTTTAAATATTACTCCAACAAACGTAGAAAGTTGATAATATAACAGGTTTTGCATTCGCATGACTTTTCTAAAGGGTATGAAGTCTGAATCTCAAATGTCTGTAATTATTTTCTGACTTCAGTCCTCAAAGATTTGGAAATGATTTGTCAGAAAACAGCAATTTTATGAGTAACAGGCTAAAAATGTGAGGCAAAAGTCTGTAAAGTTGACAGGTATGGGCCCTCTCTAGTGATCCCCTGGGATCACATTTTTTAAAACTGTAGGACATGTACATAAACTATGCAATACATACTGTGATATGTGATGTTTGCTGACATACACCAGCTATGTGAGATTTAGTAAAACAAGTTGCAGTTTGTTGGTAACAGCAACGTATGTAAATATAAATACTACATGAAATACTGTGGAATATTAAGTGATATGAACTTTGTATTAGATATAATGTGTAAAGGTCATGACTAGACATAATGACAACCTGAAATGGAAGTTAGAATGAACAATATCCAAACTAGAATGGTAACAGCATGAAAGAAATGCAAAAACATTGACAGTGTAGACTAACTTGTAGGTAAACTAATGTGTAGAAAAACAATCCAGTGGAATGTAGCATAATGAAACTAAAATTAATCTATAATCAGTAAATAGCTTCTGCTCACATGGAAAAATGCAATACAATACAGTACGTGTATAGAGGTAGCCACAGGCTGAGCCCCCAAATCAGCCATTGTGATACACAGTAATACAAATGCTGATGTGCTAGAGATAATCCCACTGATGATAAGGAAGGTCATACACATTAACAGAAAAGGTACTTACCTGCATATCATATGCATAATAGAGCATGCTATACCTAGCAACCATGTCACTGTGTTATCACCAATACAGTAGACATTGTCTGGTGTATAGGCTATAGACAATGAAGCACAGTGACTGATGAACAGTGACAGAAGGCGTTAATTCTTATCATGTGCATATGTACTAGGGCACACATAAAAAATGGATGTAGGCACAAAGCATCTAGGCAATGCATGCATGTCACTTTTGTGAAATGCACATTGCCACTGACAGTGAGGTGCATAGTCATGATGTGCTGGAGAGGATGAGCCATACATGATATCTTTACACTTGAGAAGTAGCCAGGGCTTATCTACAAGTTAAACTTCTAGATGATTTATGTCAGTTAGGGGTGGCATGGTGATATGTATCACTGTGGGATCTCAACAGGAATGTGAAAGGGATAGATGCTGAAAAATGGCATAGGTCTGTATACAAGCATCATAGAACTCACACAAATACTTGCTATACTGACTAACAGTAACAGTAGCAGCTGTAGTAGCAGTGGCCAGAGATTATTCATTATTTCAGTGTGGCATACGGTATCATAATCTGTACAACCATCCCACACCTGAACTGTGCTGCAAGGCAACCTGTTGTCTAATGAATGGTATATACAACTTATGCATGCTACATGCTGTTTGCCTGCCCTTATCAAGCATATTCCACAATATTTACAAATGACATTGCTCTCTTTCAGGATAGATGTTACTTGTATATTGGACAGTATGTGCCATAAAGTCTTTCCATTTCCCTCATCAAAAACATCATTCATTACATCATCATGATTTATTTACATAGCATTTATCATTTCACAATGGCATCTTCCTGTTCCATCTAGAAGTTGTCCAACAATGTGTGATAGATTATATCAAAAACAGAAAGATCAGGTATGTGTGATAGATCATAGCTGCTTGAGAATCTGTTATCCATCTTGCCAGGTGCTTGTTGGGTTGATGAGTATACACTGAGCCACAGGCAGTCCACTGTGTCAGGACTGTCAAAAGTTGTGAGATGCTCCCCAGAAGCCATACCACAAGTTCCACTGGGCAATCACTCTAGCAATGTCATTGCCAGAGTCATGTCATAATGGATCATCCCCCTCACTGTTACTCTACCAGTCAGAGAAGCTTGATATACAGTCCAGTTATGCCACAATAACCTTGACTGTTATGTTGTTAGACCAACACAATGCTGGCTACAGAAAGCATGCTTTCTGATATCATATGGTTCATGATTATATCCTGTATGGTAAGGGCTGAGTCTTGTATTATGTTGTGGCCATGTGATACTGGAAAACGTTAGTTTTATTTCACCAGTAGGACTTCAACCAGAAGCAGTAATTCCATAGATAGCACCATGCCTCTGGATATGGCAACAAAAGTAGTAATGATGTTGTTACATGCAAAACATAAGCACCACACAGCCAAGTTAAGATAAACAGCATGGACCAAAACATGCACTGCATCATGAACCAGAAGCAACATCTGTAGAAACCAGAAGAAAGCTAGCAAAAAACAGAAACCATACAATAAAACAATAACTGACATGCACGCTGTGACTCTTTAAGGAATGCACAGTACACTTCAGGCTGATCACCTTGCAAAATGCAAATACTGGACATCTGCACCTCTGCAGACATGATTGTTCTGCCTAGGCAGATGTCTGCCTGCAAAAACAAGACCACTCTGTTGTACAGGACACAGTCCACACACATATCTTTGGCCTGCTGGGGGGCCATTTCTGGTGTCCTCTAACATCCTTCTAATATCCTTCTAGTCAGGGTCACCTGGCTTGATATTTAGTAGTAGCATGAGTAGGAGGAGGCCTATGGCAGAGATATTATGGACTGTGGCTATAGCTATGGCCTGTGCCTAAAGTGCAGGATGTCTCATATTGATGATCCACCTGTAATGAGATTACAATGCACATTCACATCCACTACTAGCATTCTCATCCATAATATGTTCTATCCTAGAAAGTCACTATGGACCCTGATGAACCCTTACCCAGAAGGTTTAGGTCATGCTTTTTCAGAGCATCTGCTTGGATAGAATTTCCCCATGCAGAGAATGTATTTTGTTCTTCGTTAGATCACTGTTGCATTAGCCACTTGCAATATAGGGCAAATCCTGCCAAGCATACCATACATTCAGCCAAACTACAAAGCTTCAGGCTCCTTCCTTGCATACCATATGTCTACCCTTCAGATGAGAGGATATGCTGGTGTAAAAGAGAGAGAGAGAGAGAGAGAGAGATACAGACAAGGTAAGAGCCAGAACATTTTTGCCATTTGTCCACTCATGCAGTCTTTTGTCAGCTTTGCATTTTGTATTACCCACAGTCAGTTTCAGCTACTTAGACTTCAGGCAGATAACTATTGTATTGTGGATCCTTCCTTCTTGTCTTGAATGTAAGTTTGTGATTGACAAATCCATGTAAGGATTCTCATTCCAGTTAACTCATTGCAGCCAGATGATGCCTCCAGGTGTTACTACAGTGACAGCCTAATGATATTTCTGGGCATCAAATATCGCTTGTTCGTATTTGCATTATTAATTCCAAAACCATGTTATATTCAAGGTATTAAAATATTTCATCTTAAAGCTTAAACAATGGTAAACAAGACTTTGTTGATATTTGACCTCTGCCTACTGAAGACAAAGATAAATTAATTGTTATTCATATAATATTTATTTATATGCTCATAAATTTAATTTTTTTTCTATCTTGGCAACCAAGTCACAAATATAATTGCTTAGCCTCATATGAAAGCTCTCAGCTGGATGAACAAACTTCTGCTGACAGCATGTGTGTAACTTGAGTGCTTTATTGAGATATTATAAGTTATTTACAAAATATTATAAATGTAATAGTTACTGTATTTACTATGACTTATAAAACCCAGTTTGTGGTCTGTAAACTAAAGAATACTACCACTACCAAAATAGTTTGTGCTGAAGAATTTTCCATTTACACTTCTTTACTTAACCATATGGTTCCAGAAATATGAACATTCATCTGAAAAGTTAGGACATAATTTGATTATATTAAAAAGCTTAGGCTCCATCCATTGGAAGTTACATTGCAAAGTTGCATTGCTCTATTGGACAGACTGAGTTGGCATCTGCCTTCCTGAGTACCATGGTGAGAGCTGCTGTATCAGATGATTACCCAGTGACAGGCCTCAAGTTGACAAGAAATATGAGGGATGTCTTATCAATCCATCTGTCTTGTGTGATCTAAGACTAATGATTTTTCAGAGATACTTATGCAGCCATCAGACCACCAGCCTGCTTCTTTGAGGCCCTTTAATATGTTCACTTTGGAGGCTATCAGAGCCGGGGACTCTAACATGTTCCAAATCACCATTCATTCGGTGAAATCTGCTAGACAAAGTGAACCAGGTATTGCCCTGACTGAGGGTAAGGGAGGCTTACATCAAGTATTGGTGAGGTAAGACATCAGAAGGTGTCTAATGGATGTCCGAACTATAACTTTGACCGTGAAGACCATACATCTGGGCACTCCAAAGATGCACACTCGCATCCTACTCCTTCGTCTCAAAAAGGCACTCAGGAAAGCTTAGCTTAATTTTGCACAAGAGGTACTGAAGGCTGTATGCTCATTTGAACCTTCTTTCTCTTCCTCTTCAGTTGAGTTCCATCTTCCACAGAAGAAGAAGAGGAAGAAGAAGGAGAAGGAGAAAACGAAGAAAAACTTGTGTCAAAATCTGATAAGCATTAAATTATACTCACAAATTTCTTCTCCCACAGCTTGTGAATCAGAGTCTGAAAATACTCTTTCTTCAAATTCATCAAATGAGGATATCTCCTTTGGAGATAGTGTTTCAAAAATGAAGGATTTTTTTTTTCAAGTGGGAAGTTAAACAGTGTTGTCTGACTCTCAAAAGAGGTAAAATGAAATCCTAAGCATGGTTTGTGCTAATACTGTGGCAATCTTCCTAGGGTTAGGTGCTTTGGAGGATGTTTTTTTCTGCTGCATCATCATTATGCCCAGATTCACAGTCACTGACTCCAAAGAAACCTAATAGGTTCTATAGAGTCCCAGATACCCACAGGTATCTTCATAAGAACTGCAGACCTGCCATTATTTCCTTAATTGCAGAAGCTGATAAACAATGTTCCTCTCCTAATCGTGTCCCTAATGAAAAGGGTGGCCATGCTTTCACAGATTTGGCAAAAAAAGTTCACACTTACTGTACTTTGGCCATTAGGGCTGTAAATTGTCAAACCAATATGTCTAAGTACCTTTTGTCCATTTTGGGAAAATGCAGCTATCTGTGGCTACCTTCCCAATAGTGAACTTAAATTTAGTCTTTTGGAAATGGTGAATTCTGCATCTCAGGTGACTAAACACACTACCAAATGTGCACCTGATGCAGTACTTGCTGTGTCCAGGGCTGCTACTCCTGGAACTCTCATGAAAAGAAATGCCTGTTGAAAAACATCAAAACTTTCCAGGTGATATAAACGTACAACTGTTAAATACTCTTCTGGAAAAATACCTTTTATTTGTTATTTATTCTGCTGATGTTCATACAAAAATGGAAGAGAGAGGGAAATTAATGCAAGGGGTTAAGCAATTATTGCTGTCTCCCATTCCTGAATGGCAAATAAACTACCCTTATACTTTAGGGCCATTTATTTGAAAATCCATTAAGTCGGGCCAGCAAAAAATCTTCCAAGCAATAGTTTAAAAAGAAATGGCAAGGTAACAAAAAAATAAAGTGGATTAGTCTCAGGGAGCTTCCTTCCAAAAAAAATTACAACTATCTGTGCCTCCTGTCTTCTGTCTCTACTCCCCAAGCCAGCCTTCCTATCAATATTGCAGAGAATCGTTCCCTATGTCTTCTAGTCTGGGAATCAATAACATCAGACTGTTCGGTGCTAAGCATCATAGAGCATAGATACAGGCTCCAGTGGGCATCTCCTCCCATTCCTTCTTGAATTCCTTAGCCTCCAAGGGAATGACTTTGCCTTCTGCCTCAGATTACTTCAGAACTTCTGTTTAAGGGGTCTTAGATACACACCTCTCATTCAGTTTGGGAAAGGGCTTTTATCCCAGTGCTTTCTGTTTCTCATAAAAAGAAGGAACTTGGAAGCTCATTTAAGACCTTTCCAAACAGAACTTTTCTTCACATTCCCAAATTCAGAACACTGACTCTACAAACTCTCTTTCCTCTCCTTCTAGGTTGTGCATTTCTGGTTTGTTTTTAGCCACTTCACATGACCACATATGATTTGAGGGTACTCTGCTTTGGGATTATATTGTCTGTCCAGCACCCCAAGAGTCTTCGGCAGTTGCCTTGGCCTAGTGATAGTTCATTGCAAGCTTCAAGGCATACCCTTATTTGGATGGTTATTTGAACTCAGTTAAGACACTCTAGCATCTCTACATTTCACCATGAATCTTCTTGACAAGCTAGGTTTCAGACTAAAAAAAAAATCATACTTCTCAAAGGACAGATTTTCTACAATGTGTTTTGGGCACCACTCTGACAACTTTTCTTCCCTATGAAAAATGCTTTCTTGCCATTATGACTTCCTCTGTCTTACTCAACAGAAACTGTCTACTGCAAGAGAAGTTCTGAGACTTCAAGGATTCATAATCTCTTCTATCCTTATGACTCCATTTGGCAACTTTCACATGAGGAAGGTACATCGGTTCTTCACATCTCATTGTGAAGAAAGAACTCCTTGGAGAGCCAATTAAATCCTTCTTAATCTAGGTGATCTCTTCCATCCAATTCCATTCGGCCAATGGCCACAAACACTTCAAACTTTGATTTGGGGTGGGAGTGTCATAATGTGCAAAGCTCCAGGGAGTATGGGACCTACAATGCAGGCACAAACACATAAACCTGAAAAAAATGATGTCCTCCCTAAATGACCCCAAAAAATCATAAATCAGCTTTGGTCTCCAAGAGACCTGCTTCGATCACAGAACTGTAGTTTACTATTAAATCAGATGTTTACTACTTATTTTTCCTCCCCTGGCTGAGGCAGGATGCCATTATCTCTTTTTATCCTTATGATTTATCCTTATGATAGGATCTTACTGAGAACTTTAGGCTACAGTCTCCCTTTTTAGGGCAAGAATCCTCTGAATTTTATTGTATCATTACATTCCTATTGTACTTACTTGCCCTGTCATGATAAGTGCAGATGTACGGTGCACAAGAAAAGCCTGAAGCTTTATAGACTGGTTGAATATATAGTATCCATGGCAGGATATTTCCCATATTGTAATGGTTACTGCAACAGTGATCTGTTTGAACATCTGTTGTTATGGTAAGTAAACTAAACAACTGCATATTGTCTCTGATAACTCACTTCAGCTGCTGTTGTAATGCATATCTTATATTTTGTTCATACATATGTATGTGTGATTGTCTGTCACATTTTTGTCCACCATTTTATCTGATATGAAATGTGTAGCAGACAATTTTAATTGCAAAAGGACTAAAAGTATACCTCCCCATGTACTTACTATTAGAAGAGTCAACTTACATATTAACATGGATAGTCTTAATCACTACCTTCTTTTTTCCCTCCATTTCTGAACCATAGCAGTTGGGTGATGTGCACCAACAAAGTGCAGCATTTTAGTATAATATGTGATGTATACCTAATGATGCTTGTTGGCACAGAAGGCTGTGAATCACATTAACTCGATTGACATTTACTATTGGGTAATGCTATACTGCTAATCTCAGGCTGTTGCAGCCAGTCTGCCAATATATTGGATTGCCACAAATGGCAGCACTATGTTTTTGATCTTTCTCCGTATGTCCTGCATGTTGCTGTGCTTCCACATACATTATGCATCCAAGATCCTATAATTGGTGTTAGAGTCACTGAATGTCTCTATCAGTGCATGCTTTTGCCACCCCATGAATCAGAATTATCCTTTAACTGGCCATGTTTTTGAAACTCATTGGTCGGTTATTCACAGCTGAACCCTTATCTGTGTGTTTGGGTACAAGAGACTCTACACAAATTTGATCTCAAAGTACATTTTCTTGGAGTTAATTCAACTTCTGATCCAGTATATTTAGAAGTCGGTGCTTTGTGACTAGAGCCCTTATGCTTGTGTTGGGAGTGCACTGGGGCTTGCCCATGCAAAAAACATTTTTCTCTAGGTTGTTGATGATCTGGAGTGCAATCACATTCAAACGATTTATGTCATAATTTCACTGGTTAACAGTGCTTTCCCTGTATAATTCATCTCTCTCTCTCTCTCTCTCTCTCTGTTATGGCACAACTTTTTCTTCTTTTACCTGTAAGTTCTTGAGGAGTTCTGGTACATTCATTGGATAGTGCAGAGAACATATTTTTTGATGTTTCTGTGCAGCAGCAATATACCATAATCTCTTAATCTGGTCATGTTTTTCCCTCACTCTTTTTCATGTTTGAAATGAGAATTAAATGTTTTACATAAATATAAACAGGGTATAACCTTTGTAGCTACTGTGGTATGAGTACTTCACTTTCTTACTTAGTAACTACTAAATAACCTTTTGATTATCAAACATAATAAAAGCATTTATGAAAAAAGTATGAAAGTAAAAGTGTTTATATACTTTACAAAACATTTAATTCTGGTAGTACTGAATGACATTGCATGGGAGAAAAGTGACTTGCATTGTCAAATGTTTTTCCCTTGCCACATATCTGCAGTGCCTTGGGCTACCAGCAGACTGCATTTACAAAGTAAGCTAGGTTTAATGGAACTTGTGTGTGCAGACTAGTACTAATTTTGGTGCTTTTCAGTGCAGTTCAGACACAGCTATATTCTTACCAATATTCATATTGCAGATGAAACACATTGTTAGGTCCATCACCAAAATAGATTCATTTCTGTTTGCTTTCTGATGTTGTTGCATTTCTTCTGCCTTTTAAAGTCCAAATCAGATACAGCTACTGCAGAACCCTATTCCTCACCAACAATTCCTTACATCTCTCCTTCTCTCTCTTTCTCTCTGTTTCTCTACCTTTTTATTGAATCTCGATAAAATAAATTATAATATTTCATTTGTAGCCTTTCCTTTCTGTATTCTAAATTTACTTATCAGTAATGAAAGTATTAAACTATTGTTAGAGTTCTAACTGGTTGCATGCTTGTATTCCTTAGGTTCTCAGTGTGTTTCCTTAGCATGCAGTGCAGTAATTTTGTTCTATGTGTAAGTGAGGGTTATATAAACCTTTCATATGTACTCTTGCCTGCCTAAATGCCATTAACTGCCTCTGTGTGCTAGTTGGGTCCCCATAGCAACAGCCGTACATAAAGAAGTGCAATTAGTAATGATGGTGGAAAATATAAAACCAGATCTGGATTTCTTCTGTGAAGTCCAGATTTTATCCAGGTTGTCATTCTGAGTTTGATTAACTGATTCATACTTCTCCAAGAAGATCAAGCCAGCCATCTCCAAACTGTACCAAACTACTGTCTTTCTTTGATTGCCTAAGGTCATAGGTGCAGTACTTTCAGTTTCCTTGAGCTATGATTTAAAAAAGAAGAATTGCCCTACATGGGTGAACTGTGTCTATGTTGTACAGGTATGCAGTGCATTTTGCAGTATTCCAGTAGCTTTCATTGAGTTCTCTTCTCTCATGCCAGGTAACTTATCTCTTCATCAGCTCTGCAGTGATTGCCTAGGTGTCAGAATCTGTTAATGCTTTCTGCATTGCTCACCATGTCTCTCTACAAATCATGCACATTTATAGGTAGACACGTATATAATGCAGATCATGTTGTCCAGCAGTGAGAAAATGAGAAATAAAAACATTTGTGAGCACAGTAACATAAACAGTCAATGTGAAAAATTAAGATATACATTTTAAAAAAAAATAATATGAAGGGTGATGCACTGTCCCAGTAGCTGGAAATACTGTCTCACGTTTCTTAGTTTTTCAGTTTCATTCCAAGCTCAGGTTCCTTCTGTCTGGGTTCTACATGTCCTAGATTTGTCCATGTGCATTTTTGCCAGGTGCTACAGTTTCCTGTCATATCTTTACAACATACTGTAGATGAACTAGAGATCATTCATATTACCTGTAGGTGTGCATGCTATGTGCCAGTAAACGTGTTTGCATCCTGGCATGCTGTCCAGGCTTAGTTTCTCTGCCTTGCATCTGCTGACTGCTGGTATAATCTCTGTGACTCTAAACTAGACAAAGAAGGTACCTGAGAATAAATGGATGGCTGGAGGGATGGATGGATGGATGGATGGATAAATGAATGAATGAATGAATGAATGAATGAATGAATAAGATGAACGTTGACAATGGCTTGGCACACTTTGAGGTGACATCAGAAAGTTGCTGGCTCTCTGTCCATACTAAACATTTTGATTAGTTCCCGTTTGTAACACTGTATAACAACATGGAGAGGCTGCAGTCATGCTTTAGGTTCTGCCTGCAGGTGAGATGTTAAAATGAGGTCTCGTCTGCCTATTCTGTTGGTGGCTTAAGTGTTGATGAGGAAATGATACTGTTAAAAGGCAAACTCAGAAGACAGGCATATAAAAATATTTCAGAGTGCATGATCTTGACTAATATATTGGTGCACTATTCAGAAATCAGACATCTTAATGTAGCTATTTGTTGCTTAGACTTTTTGCATTTTATAACAGGCATTATACTTTGTAGCAATCGTTGTTTAGAATAACTTTCCTGAAGAAGCAATAATGTTAAAGAGTACCTAGTGGTCAATAGTAAATTAGGTGAGATTGTTTTGAAACAGTTTTACTACTTACCTTTTGCACCATGACATGAGGTACCTACAGTACGTTGATGAATTACCCTCTCACTCATAAAATACATGCCCCATTTCTTTATAATATCCTTAATAAAGAGGGATATAATCAGGTCTCCGACTGCAACTGTTATTTTGTATTTGAGACATAAATGCCAAGAAATTCACCTCAAGAGTGATCACAAATGACTTACAATTATATCTAACAGCTAGTTCAGACCTTTCTACCAGCTGTGGAGCCTGCTTTAGGCAAGCATTATTATTTAGAACAAGGCCATGACCATATGCTACACTTGTTGATAGTGGGCTTTATGAATGTAATGCTGAGGTGTTTAAATTGTAATTCTATCAAAATGGCTGTTTTTTTCACACTTTGTACCCTGCCTGCTTAGTGAGTACATAGCCTAATATCTCCTTGCCTCCTATTAATGGTATTCAGGGTCAGTATTAACATTTTGGGGGCCATCATCAAGTGTCAACTTGGAGGGACCCCGTGCACACTTACAGTCTAAGTATCACCCTGTCAGTGCCACTCCTCCTAAGCAGCCTTTTAGTTCATGATGCAATGTTTTAGGAGTAGTATGCACGGACAGAACTTTAGCTATGATGCTCTTACATTATGGCAGACCTGTGTATCACAGCATGTTGCTCCCCCTAACAGAGAGTCATTCATAGTGGCTCACATTTAGTTTTAAAGATGTTACATTAAAACAAAACTATCTATAGGACGGTCATTATTTGCTTATTATTATATTTGCTTATGCAAAGCATACTACATAGGAAAAACTGAGCAATGTTTGAAAAATAGAGTATATGAAAATACTTATGAAATCAAGAATAAAAACGAGACCAATGCTTTAGATAGATATTTTCTCCTATGTGAAAAATTTGTCAAATTTATGTTTGGGATATTAGAAATAATAGAACTTGATCTTAGAGGGGACTGGAAGAATCTATTGGTTAAAAAAGAACTGCAATGGCAGTTGAGGCTTGTTGCAAATATACTTCCAGGACTGAATGATTCTTAATGAATAGCACCAGAACTCAAATAGAGACCTGAAAAGTTGTAACAATAAAGTTTTTTTAAATAGAAAGAGACTTGTTTATTTTTATTTTTTGTTTTTAACTTTTATTTACAAAAGAAAGATTCAGACTTTTGAACTGTTTGATACATGTTTAAATATTGTAACTAAGCGACAATGTTTATACTAGGGTGCTATTGGTTAGTGGTTCAGCAATCATGAACATTATTGTATTACTTAAAGGATTGGAGGGAAGGTTTTTATATTCTGATGAAGTCCACATGTGGAGGGATGAAAGTTTTCAATTTCTTGAATAAATGTGAATTTTTACTGCTGATATCTCCGTGGTGCATTCCTTTTTGTATCTCAGTTAATTATCTACTATATAGCTTTACTATTCCAATCTGCATTCCAGGTTGTAATCTTAAGCAGCTCCAGAAATTAATGCTTATGACTCGCATTAATCACTTGAGGTTTTCTGCTTATATAAAATTACTCACCAACTCTACAAACTGGAAGTAGGACAAGGCAGGAAGGGGAAGGAAAGGTAAAAATGTAGAAGCAGTCCCCAAATATACTCTTTAATGATTCTTTTAAGAATAGTCATTATGATAACCTAAATCAGTATAACACATAAAAAAGTAGAAGTGGTAAGAGGATGAAATGCCTCTGGAAAAGCAATCCAAAAAGTACAGAAATAAAAACCAGGGGTGACACCATGGCTGAAGTAACTTGAAACTTTAATTAAAAAGAAGTAAGCAATTTCCCATTCTCCCACTGAATGCTTCTTCAGACAATGAAAACTAAATCAAATCATTTCATTTAAATGCAATGAAAAACAGTAAAAGCCAATAGCATACTTGTGTTGATTAGCTAATCAAAACATTTAAAGTGACATTCACAATGTTGAACACACACACACACTTAAAAACATGTCTCAACAATATATAATTACTCCTTTATTTTAAAACATGATAAAAACAATCTGTTGAAATTATATCTGGAGTATAACATGAGTTAATGTTGACATGGTTTGGCAATCAAAAAAGGTTTAAGGGAAACCTTATCATTAAGACCATGACTCCTATCTGCCTTTAGCTTAATGACCCACTTTATCTCTGCTTGTTCTGCCAAATTTCTCATATTGCCTAGCCTGAGATGTCGTGCTAATGCGTTCGTCTCATCCTCTTAATTATCACATCAATATATTCCCTAACTCTCTCATGTCCCATTCGTCTTTCCTATCTGCCTATAGCTTAATGACCCACTTCATCTCTACTTGTTCTGCCAGATTTGCTACAGGTGGTAAGATATACCAGGTCTCATGACTTACAGTCAACATAATGGTCAAACTTAAAAATGTTGTGTGTCGTAGGGTGCTCAAAAGTATTTCCATCAATGTGTAGGTGCAGTGATTGCAATTCCTGCATGAGAAGGTACCTTTCCGATCTGACTGTACTCTATCCTGATGCTCCCTTTCATAGCATAGTAGTCTCTTCAAAGACTTAGTATTTCTATATGAATATTGGGGATGAACTCCTATTATATCACTGAGCTTATTATCTACTGTCAGCATTCCCCAATTCTTGGTGACAATATCACGTATCTTTCTATTATTATTTGAATAGGGAATAACCGTTTTAATACTTTGCCCCTGAGACTCTCAGGGTCTATTTGTAGGTCTAACTTCATTCGTCTTCCTATTAAAAAAAAGGTTTCCTTTATTAGTCCTATTAACAGTGCTAGTGTCCCTTAGCAAAGCACTCTCCTTGTCCTTATACCCCCTCTGTGTAAAATCCCTCACTAAATCTTTCAGTGCTCCTTCACACAAGATTTACAAGGAAACTAGACAATTGTTATTAGACAAGTTGATGGGGGGGGGGGTTATAGTTATTTCGGATAGTAATACATATAAAGAAAAAATGTTTTATGTTAGAAGACATGAGTACATACAAATATCTTACATATGAACAACTCAGTAAGTTGATACATGATGCACATGCTGAATTATGACTTATTGATGTGCAATCTAATTAATGCTGATCTTTATAAATATTTCTAGTAGAGACCCCACGTGTTCCCACGATTTGTGGTCTGCCAAAGGTACACAAGGATGTTTCATATATTTCCTTCTCCCTTTCATAAAAGTTTTTTATTATTTCTTAATATCTGTCTAAATACTGTCTAGATTAATAATTTATATTTTTGCTTTTCTTTCTTTGTTTTCATCACTTGACATTCTAGGAAGCATTTTTTTATATTTTTCTTTAAAACTTAACCAATCAGTACAATATTCATAGAATTTCTATGTGATCTTCCTATAATTGATCAATTTCCTTTCTCTCGCCTTCATCTTAATCATTCTTGTTCAATCTTTTAATACCTTTACCTAGCCTTATATGTTCTTCCCTTTCTTTTACTTCTGCTGATATAGGCAAATGGTCTGAAAACCCTGTTTTCTTTGTCCTTTTTATAATTTTAAAACTATCAGATATTATAAAATAATCAAGCTCCATTTTAATCTCATTTCTTTTATAAGTGCAATGTATATTATCTCATATATATATATATATATATATATATATATATATATACATATATATATAAATATATATATATATATATATATATATATATATATATATATACATCTTTCCACTTTTCATTATTTCATATACCCTGTTGACATCATTCCCTTCTTTTTTCGTTTCCTTAGATCACAGTTAAAATCTCCTATTATTATTATTATTCCCATATTCAGTTCTATTTAGTTCATGATTTTTTTAAACATGTCCTCTTTTTCCTTTTTAGTGACATACACATATATTGCAATAATTCTATATGCATCTTTCTTATATCTTATATCTAACACTGTTATTCTACCTAACTCATCTATAGTATAATCTAAAATCTTAACTGTTTTCATTGCATTATAACACAAAATAATGTTTCAGTGTCCGACTCAGAAGGACAGTAGCAAATAAAGCACAAAAACACTGCTTCAAGCACAGTATGAGCAAACTCGGTGTTACTAAATCCCAAATAGGTGCTCTAATATGTAGAAAAACACGCACATTATTAAAACAATAAATGATTTAGCGCTTTCATCCACATAAAGTGGACTTCATCAGGATAAATAATGTTGACTACAATGAGTTTAAATAACATTTTGCTTTGGTGCTAATGGGTACTGAAACAATGTTGTATCTTTTCCCGGTTAGGGGTCGCCACAGCGGAACTCCGGTCCGCTAATGATTGGCAGCAGATTTTTACGTACCAAGTTGCCAGCCCTGACGTACAACCTTCAACGAAGGTACGCCCATTTATGCATGTCTCCACACAGAATACGCTTTAGCTGAGAATCGAACAGGACAACGTCTTACTGTGAGGCGACAACGCTACCACAGCACCACTACCGCAGTAGTTGGGTACTAAAACTCTTAAAGGAATATCTCAAAAAAATTCTATGTGCAAAGTGACTTCTTTACACACATGTTTTCATTGCATAAACATAACACAGCAATATCTGAGCATGTATCTTTTCCCATATTCCATGCAATGTTCCTACCCCATAACATTTCCATTTACATTCTTTCTTCTTTTGTTAATATTTGTGTGTATTCTAGAATAATTACATGCATATCAAGTAGTATACACCATTCCAAGAAACCTAACTTTTTAATGTTCTTATATACTATTAACATTTATTGATAGAATTCTCAGGCTCTTTCAGATTTATTGTACTTTCCATCTTACCGCTTATCTTTTTTGTTTTCTTTCATAATCACACTTTAAATTTTCTTTTTCTGCCTTTCACCCTTCTCCCTATTGAATTATTTTTCTCTCACTATTTTCCAGCTAATATCTTCTTCTTCACTTGTTTCCAGTACTATTTCTGCACTTTCATTATTCTCATTTTCTTTATAAATTATTTTTTAATTCTCTTCTTGTATGGTATTTTGTTTTTCACATTCATATTCTGCATTTTTGTATAATCTGTACACGTTCTTGTGTCTGTTCTTGTTTTTCAACTTGTAATTGTTCATCACATTTAACCGAATCATGTCCGATTTTTCCAGATTTTTTTATACATCAAACCACATTTCTTTGCTTCATGTCCCATCTTTCCACAGACAAAATATTTTCTCTTATCACCTTTGCTTGTTACATGATCATTCTTTCACAAAAAAACAAGATTTTGGCTGTCTCTTATATATTACAAAACCTGTGTTACCTTCAGCATTTATTGCACTTGGAATGTGTGCAATCTTGTAATTTTCTATTTTCAAAATTACCCCATAATCCCAACCCAAGTCCATAAATCTCTATCATCATATATTTTTTCAGTGTGCAAAACTTCTTTACTTACAGTTTTTAGACAGTCTTATCCGCCTCTGTTTGGAATTGTACAGCATTTCTTTTTTTTTTTGCCTCTCTGTTAATAGTGTGCACTACATATGAATTCCATAAACTTTTTTTTCAAATTTCTCTAAGAAACTCTCCATATATTGTCCATTCTCAAACAAAACATCAAAATAAGTCCATCTATTAAGATGAATAAAATGTCTTAACTCATTAGGTGATATTCCCAAAGCTGCAATAAATGTGTCCCATACCTTATGTCTTTCAAATTCCTTTTCCTCTTTACTGCTAAGCCATGCATTAAACTTCTTTTTAATGACATCTTTTCTTCATTCTCCATCTCTTATTTGCTTCATGCCTTCTTTAACCATCTTTGCATACATTTTTTTCTCTTCTGCAATTACTCTCACCTCCTGTTCCTGAATTCTGTCCATAATATCACCCCACAATGCCACTGCTTCACTTACTGGTTCACTCTGAATTATCATTTCCCTTAGATATATATCCCACTACCCTCCTGATTGGAAGGTTGTAACCATGCACTCCAACTTCCACACAGAAAACAGATCTTTTTGAAACAAGTACTCGGAGTCCTGCAAAGGTTTTCTTTTCATCATTCTCCTTCTCTTCAGCCTTCTCCTGCTTTTTCAGCAACTCAATCAATCCTTCAGTTTCATTTTCCTTATGTGACCAACATCTTCTCAATTCCACCACCTTTTGTGAACTCTCCTCTTTCTTCTGCCATTCACCACTACACTTTCTCACTTCCTCCGTCTTCCCCCCCAGTTTCTCTGCACTGGCTACTATCTCGGAACAGAAACTGGAAAGTCTAGCAGTGAATAGCATCCTTGTACACTCCATCAAGAGTAGGGTAAGTCCCCTGATGTATAGGTTAAATTTTCCCTAGTAGGTATGAATACCACTGAGAAGAAACCTTTGGTCTAGTGTGCAAATAAATAAAATAAATCTTAATAACATTAGGATTGCCTTTTTACACAAACCAGTTAAGCATTTTAAATATTGCTAACTTAATTTTCCTCTAAGAAATTATTCTTTCTTGGATTCTGTGCTTCACTGACTTCAAGTTACCCAAATTATTTCTTGTAAAACTTATTCTAACATTTTCCCTTCTGCTGAGGTAGTAATGACAAGTGGGCAATTTTCTAAGGGCAGAAATTATCCCTTTTGGACAACTTCAAAGCAGCAGTTCTCATGATCATAATTAGCCATAGCCTTCCTGTTATTCCAAGTAAATTTTTCAAAAGCTGTCTGAATGAAAGACACCAATCAGCTGTAATGCATGGTGCCATCCCATAGCTGCTGCCTGTTACTGTTAGAATACCCAAGGACTTAGTACATATGACACTCCTTTTTTGTATCTTAGTAAATGATTTCTTTCATTGTAAAGAAGCAAACAGTTCAATGAGTGACTCTAAAACTTGACATTCACTTCAGTATGCTAATCAGTCATGTTGGCTTATGAATGACCTGGGTGCTTTACTCACATGGGTGGCAGTACCATTATTGTGTAAAACTGCATGACAAAAAAGATTAATTGGTGATCACTGGCATTACTCCTTGATGTATTTAAAAAAAAAAGGTGTTATACTTGTTAAACTTTTTTCTACACTTGCCGTGTTCAGCTGAAGTGTCACAGTATAGGTGTGACTGTAGTGATGTGTGGACATTCAGATGCATGCAGTGCAGACTTGCACTTTCAGATGCAAGCAGTGCAGACGTGCACATTCAGGTGCATGCAGTGCAAACGTGCACATTCAGATGCATGCAGTGCAGACATGCACATTCAAATACATGCAGTGCAGACATGCACATTCAGATGCATGTAGTGCAGATGTCTGCACATTCAGATATATGCAGTGCAGACATGCACATTCAGAAGCATGCAGTGCAGACGTGTGTACATTGACATGCGTGCAGTGCAGGCAAGTGCACACTCACATGCATGAAGTGCATTTTTGCTCCTCTACTAGTTGCTCTGAGGCACTAAGACTGTAATAATTACATTTGTGTGTGTGTGTGTGTGTGTGTGTGTGTGTGTGTGTGTGTGTGTTTGTAGAGGTGTATGTCAAATCCAGAAATAGAAAAAAATGTTTTTTTTACTTATTCTTCAACTTAGCCAGCAGGCTGATAATGGCATTAAGTTTCCTGTTTTTAGCTTTATAAACTAAACTATATCTTTCTGAGGTGGTATGTTTAATTTTACCACTGGTGAAAAAACTCCATTTAGCAAAATATTCCAGCGTCAGGCCTACTTTTAGATGCAGTGTATAATATGTAATGTAATGCGCTCATAATGAATTTGAGAACTTATCAAAAGAACTGTGCTTTTTTAATTTTACTGCTGTTGTCAAAGTACTGAATTTAACCATAAAAAAAGATTATTCTAATGTATGTCATTTCTGGTTTGCAGGAGCTGGATGCCAAATGTAATAGTCCTACTGTAGAGACAGTACCCTCTCCTTCACTAGATGCATTTCATCCGGAAGTTGAGGACAGCTCATATGAGTTTGTTGCTACAGCAGTTACTAGGAAACCTTGCTCTCTTGAAATTCTCAGGATGTCTTCCTCTTTTTCAGGTAAGGGATTGCAAGAATCAGAGAAAGTAACTATTTTTACCTAAAAGTGTAGGGAAACAGTATTTATATTTCTTTTTCTTTTCACAGCAACATTGGTTTGAAAAGAATACATTTTTCCACAAGTATTTAATCATTTGCTTTAAATGAAACAAAAACAAGGGACAGAGTTATTTCTTCTTGAACTAAACTTTATTACCACAAGGTGATTTGAAAAGCAAATTCATGTGACTTGAATGAGAAAGCAGTTAACTACATACCTCAAGCTGACTAATGTCTCTAGTGTAATTTAAATTTATTATTTTTGAAATCTTGTTAACTTTGAAATTCTGTGAAAACTTTCCTCTTCTTCCCTCTTAGAATATATGCAAAACCTTTGTTTGGACTGATATGCATTTAACCTTTTGAACAAAATAGTTCTTACACCTGCAGGGCATGAGCAGAGACAAAAACCTGAATTTTATAGAGCTAATTTTCTGTCACAAAAAATACCCAATTTCTAAAGAAAAAGACTAATATTAATGGAAGTAAAGGTTCATGAAAGGCATGGAAATTATAATATTCTAGGCTGAAGCCTGAGGCTTAATGCATTATTTTAATTTACTGTGTTTAACAGGACTAAGTTGTACTGTGAAATGGTGCTCTACACGCAGCACAGATTATAGCTGAAAAATGTGTTTTACATGTGCAAGATCACCTCATTTTCTACTTTTTCTATACTACCTACCACACTTTCAGCCTATGTTTAATAAATGTTACATTCTTCACATAATCCATTGCTAGCATGTTCTGAGTAATGGAGAAAGTCCACAAGTTCTATGGGACACATGCTGCTGATGTCTTTTTCTGTGTCAAAAAAAAAAAAAAAAAAAAGAGGGAAAAGACAGCCCCCAGGTTTGAAACAAACCAAAGAAGGAAACATCTATATTATTTAGAATTCAGATGAAGTGTCAAGAGTGCATGGAAGATATACCTGTATATATATAATATATATATATATATATATATATATATATATATATATATATATATATATATATAGGTATATGGTAAGGTCGAAGTGGGTTTGTTCGAACCCACTTCAGTCGAAGTCCGGAGGTCAAACAGCGACAATGTCAAACCCGACATTGTCGAAGTACAAATCTCGCCCCTATCTTGACCCAAGTTAAAGCCCGTTTCGAGGTCGAAGTTGAGTCGTATTTCAGAATTCGACATTGTCATTTTTCTGGACGTGGGTCGATGATCCAATGATTTGAAGGGGTCCAGTTCAACCTTACCACAGTAAACCCATATATATATATATATATATATATATATATATATATATATATATATATATTTACATATATATATATATATATATATATATATGCGGACACACACAAAATCACATAAACACACTGTCTTCCTCTCAGCTATGTGTTCCCTCCTGTCTGTTCCTTTTAGTTATTAGCTATTATGTAAATGGTCACTTATTTTATCTATGCACTAAAGGAGATCTATCATCCTTAGAAAACATCCATAGGAGACACACTTGTGTGAATGTCATCAGGAACTGACCTACAATATTCTGAAATACTGAATATCTCAGGAATTGTTTCTATAACCTACCAATGATATACTAAGAGTGGTCTATGTCTGGATTGTAAGGCATTACATGATGACAAATTCAGAATGTTGCTGAACTTGCAATATATATTGATTCTACCACAACTTAAATCAGCCGCAATCTTCTGTTTAGAAACAATAGGTACAGTACCGTGAAGCTGAGTAGATATATACATCTTAATTTCACTTGCAAAAAGAACAGATACCTCATACATATAAGGTGCTCTGAATGCTTATACCAATATAAAAGTGCACTAGATTACACGGGTTGGAAACCAAGTCTTGTCCTCAAATGATTTGGAGTCTGTTATAGTGGCCCAATGGCCCAGACACAGTAAGACAAAAGATAAACTATGAAACTACTTCTGTTAGCCATTGCTACTTATAATTTTCAGTGGTCTAGAAAATGTCAAGCTCAACAAGGTATGGTTCTGGTTTGGTGCTGAGCTCTTCTTTATAATGTGGTTATTATATTTTTCTGAGTTCTTAATGATATTACCCTGAGGTTCAGCTATCAGCCACTAAACAAAAATATAACATTTTCTGACATATCTAAATAAATACATGTACTATGCTACAGTTTTTATTTATGCAAGACTTGCTGTGCAAAGGGATACCGTACAGAATGTCAGCTGAAAGCTTTCTAATAAATGCATTTCTCCTAAAAATATCAGGAAATGTTGCCTGTTAGTACAATAAGTATATGTACATTGACATGTTTGAATTTAAGAGTTGTACAACGTTACAAGTTTTTATTTATGCAGAAAAAATGAGTGGTTAACAAGTGCTCAGGAAATCATTACCTGGCAGTCAGCATGGCTGTCTGTCCCAATATGTGCATTCAGGTCACATATTATCAACACCAATTCCTATTGTCCTACTTTATCTAGTATTACTGGTATTGCAGCTGCTGTCTGAATGTACTCTTCTCTTCACTATCATAACCCTGCTATGGGACATAGGCTGAGATTAAAAATACTGTCCTATCATTAGACTGGAGTCTGATTGCCATGAGTCTGTCACTAGTTCTGATGGCATCCCTCACTGCTTTTTGAAGCCTCTGTCACACCACAATTCCTACACCATCTCTAGCCTGTCCTCCTCCTGAGTGGTAGACTATGGATCCCAAGCCAAATGGATTTGCTGCTCTGCCCTTCCATCTTGTCTGTTGGATGCATGGGATGTCCAGCCCCCTCCATATAATCATGTCATCCACTTCCAAGCTCCTGTCCTACATTGAATATAGAATTCTTAGTTCATGTTTGGCAGGTTGATTGATTTTGCATACACCTTTCACTCAACAAAGCTATCCCAGGTAACCCATGCTGGAAAACTGGACAGTGGCCGGCCAGAAGCTTAGAGACCCAGGTATGCTGGATTTTATGGTGGGCACACAGTGGCTAATAGGTGCACATACACCCATCCCACTGTTAGCATGGATCCCTGGCATAGGTCATAGTAGGGTGGGTCCTCAACCAACTTATCACCAGCAATTACCTATGCCCATTTGGCAACATTAGTCAGCATGCCCAAATCACCTAGAGCTATATTTTACACCGAGTGCCTAGCCATGCCACGACATGCTGTCTGTGATCCATGTTATCCTATCTTGAGGGTACTGTGCACCACAGTAGATGCCCAAAGTGGTTGGTCTGTACAACTCTTCCCCCTATAGGGAACCATGTAGAGTCTGTGCTGCTGCCCACAGCTCCATTCATTGGTGAGTTTGAGATGGAAACACTCAGCATGTTTTTCAGAGGTGGGAGGAACCCCACAGAGACTCAGGGAGAACTTGCAAACTCCAAACAGGCATTGGGAGGAGGTGAGGATCAAACCTTGTATCTTGTGCATGGGAGGCAAAGTCCTCAACCATTTTGCCAACTTTAGGCTCTAAATACTTGCATCTATACAGGGCAGTTAACTATAATGCTGCAAGACTGGTAGAATCTTAATAAATCATCTTAATTAGAACACAGAAAATAAGAAACAAAATGCTCATCAGAATAAATTAACCAACAGCAAGAAACTTGAATTTAGCCTTATATCAAGTAATGCTCACAACTACCCCAGAAATCTTATTCTGCCACCAGAAGTAATCCGTAAACTAATTATAGCAAAAAATAGCTAATTTTGCAGTAAAAGCAGGACAAAAAAGTACCGGTGCACTCAATATTTACCAAGTATATATCAGAGGTCACTTAATGTGATAAATAGCTTAAGGGCAGATACTTATTTTGATAAAATGGTCAAAAAATACAGGGAATCAGCATAAGTAAAACATTTATTTTTTGCAGGGGAGCTTTTCCCCCACATCTCTGATGTAGGGGTCAAGCCCTCCCACAACTGCAAACATATATATATATATATATATATATATATATATATATCTTCATACGTATGCATATACTAACTCTGAGATCTCCATACGCTGGAGTAGAGAACATTTCAGGAAATGTCAGTCTCTAACAGATATATGTAATTTTTGGTCATTTGGACTCACCATTCTGACACTTGCACTATGATGTCATGAAATATCAAGTGGTTACTTAGTTTTTGCATTACATGGATGCAAAGGAAGAGACATTGCTAGTACAAAACAACTTATTATCCCTTTGGCTAGATGGAGTTAGACTTATGATCAAGGACAGAATCAAGGATCCAAAGTACAAGCAAAAACTAAAGGTCTCGGGCTGACAAAGTTTGCTGATGATGGCAAAGTTTGATTGGTCATAGACTCTCCAGATGAAGTCAACATCCTACAAGAGGATCTTACACAAAAAAATGAGTGATGCCAAAGACATGAACTCAGTGCAAAAAATGTATTATTATCCCTTTTGGTAAGAATGATGTTCCTGCTAACTACCACATCAATAGCAAAAGCCTAAGTATGCACTCAGTGTTGAGAGACCTGGACACACAGGTTGGCAGTAACCTTACCTTTGATCACCATGTCTCCACAGTGGTAAGAAGGGAATTCTATATTGCTCATCTCATAAGTAAGGCAATTGCCTCCAGGAAAAAGAAGTTATAACCTCCCTGTACTCTTTCATCATCAGGCCAATAATTGAGTACAACACCTCTTTTGGTAGTACCTTTCCAAGCACCTGCAGCAATTAGAGAGACCACAAAGGTTCCTCACAAGGAAATTTCAAGGTCGTCAGCTTCTGTCTTATGTGAATCATCTGAAGTTACTGTCACTTTATTCTGTTTCATGCAGAGTACTCAGAGGCGATCTTTGCCTGGCATATAAGGCAATCTCTGACCCTGCTTTATTGGAAATGCTGCATATCCAGAAGTCAAATGGTACACAGGTTACTTGCTCTAAAGACATTAATAGAACCTGCTGGAAGGACAGATTTTTCTCCCAGAGGTTATGACACCTTTGGAACAGACTTCCACTTCATGTCAAACAGAGCACCTCATTGGCCCTCTTCAAACACAATCTGGACGATTGGATGGGTAACCATAAATTCACCTCAGGGTTCACATCAGGGTCAAGAGGTGCTGATCATGGAAATAAGGGTAGAACTTGGCAGGCTTGTAAGGGCCCTGGGGCCATTAGTTCAGTAACCTGCTATGATCCTATGATCCTATTATCCTATGACATTGTCATTAAATCACACTTCAGTAAAACCATTTGGTCAAACTCATTTTGCTTGAATGTCATACTGTACAAAAGGCTGTTTGGTTGAATACCCATACATAATTCAGGCAGAAGTAGAAATGAGTGACATTAATATTAGAGTTGAATTCTGAATTGAAGATACATTTAAATTTTATAGTTATGCTTTGGATTAGGATTAGAATTAGACTTAGGGTTAGGTTATTTTCTTTAAATGCATTCTTCACCAAGTTTATCTTTAATATTGGTGCTTTTATTCTTGTATTCATTTAATTTAATGAATAAATTGTTTTTGATGGCTGTCAGTCAACTGCCCTATGACTGTTTATCGACATTTAACATGAGTGGAGTCCCTCAGGGATCAGTCCTTGGACTGCTCCCTTTTGGCATTTACTTCTTAGAAGTCAAGGCCAATGTCAATGGTCTCTGGCTGACTAAATTTGCAGATGATTGCAAAATTAGAGCTGTTATTAAATCTCACATTAACACATATGTTCTCCAGGAGGGGTTGACACAGGCAAACAACTGGTGCTAGAGCCATGGATTAAAACTGATTCCCAAGAAATGCATAATAGTATCCTTTGGGAAGTCATCCATCCCTGATAACTATCATATTGACAATACACCCCTTAGAGTTGACCCAGTAGTCAGGGACTTAGGGACACACATATATATTAATCTAGCCTTTGACCATCACGTGTCTACAGTGGTGAGGAAATAATTCTCTTTTGCACAAGCAAAGGTATGGCATCTAATTCCAAGAAAGTCATTGTTCCACTTATTCGACATTCATCAGATCTATCGTTGAGTGCAACGCCCCCTTTTGTATATACCCAACCAGGCATATCCAACAACTGGAACATCTACAGAAGGCTCCTCACTAAAAGAATACAGGGTGTAAGTAAAATGTCCTATGCAGACCACCTTAACACCCTATCCCTGTATTCTGTCACCTACAGGCTATTGCTGGGAGATCTATGCCTGGCATACAAGGCATTGTCAGACCCCACTCTGATGGAACCTGCATATCCGCAAAGCAAACAGCACCAGAATTACCTGTTCTAAAGACTTAAACCTTGCCTATGATATAAATAGGACCTGCTGGAGAGATAGGTTTGTATCCCAGAGACTACACCACCTACAGAACAGGCTCCACATCCATGTGAAGCAGAGTTCCTCCCTAACCCAATTCAAGTGCATCTTGGACAATTGGATGGGAAACCACAAATTCATCCCTGGTTTGGCACTTATGTCTCTAATGGACAAAGGTAACCTGAAAATGTTTCATTTCCCAGGTCCATGCTTACACTTATCAAGGGTATCAGAATTTGTCAGAGATTTGGGATGCATGGTTAGGCTTAAAAAGGCCCTTGTGGTCATTAGCCTAGTAAACCTCTAGTGGACCTCTGAACCTATGAACCTATTTCTTAGGAATATTTTCTTCATTCTTGGAATCCCCATTGTCATTAAGCCACTAATATCACAGAGGCAGCTGCCTAAACTATAAAGAAATGGTGCACTTTGAACCAGAAGACGCATAACAAAACAGAGTGAAATAAAGCAAAACACTATATGTAAAATCATGAAGAAAAGACAAAAATGGAATGCTACACAATCTCTGAATGAAGTAATTTAAAGGTATTCAGAGATCAGGTTTGGTGCCCGTCTCGGAGAAGTAGATAGACTGAAATTTAAAGTTATTAAGTAAGCATTTTAAGATAAACCCTGAAATTTAAAGTTATTAAGTAAGCATTTTAAGATAAACCCTTCGTAACATTAATTCAAAGAGACCAGCAAAGACTGGAGCAACCAGAATAAAGTTGTAGTTTGGTCAAAATGAGTAAAAGAATTCAGAAATGAATACACTGTTTGTTTTTTAGGATCTGTAGCTCATCTGACTTCAACTACCCCACCATTAAATGGGAAAACTACTCGTGTACCAACTCCTTAGTTCAACGCTTTCTGGAATTCATAAACTCCAATGCCCTGGATCAACTTCTCCACACCACTACCAGGGGCAACAATATCCTAGACCTAGTCATTACCAACATGAGTTCCACACCTGAAGTCAACTCCTCGTTGGTCCGATCTGACCATAAGCTAATCACCCTTGATATCCATATGCCGCCCCCACCCACCATTAAGGAAACCACAGTAAAACATTTCTCCAAAGCCAACTTCATGCTTTTTAAGACAGAAGTGGTGAACTTCATGACACCCATGCAGATGGACAATACAGTTACAACTGCTGAAACCTACACAAATGCACTCTGTAAGCACTTACACGAGTGCATGGATTGTGCTATCCCAAACAGAACCAAGATGCTATCCTCCAAAAAAAGGAAGTCAATCTGGTGGTCCCCTGCCATAAACAAACTATACAAGAGAAGGAAGAAACTGTTGCAAAAAAGAGTAAAATCCCATGAGTGGAGGAGCTCCCTGGTCAGCCTCAGTAAGAAGCTGAGATCACTTATAAGATCATCCAAAGCTAGCTACGAAAACAAAATTGCCACTAAGTCTAAGGACAACCACAAAGCATTCTATAGCTATGTCAAGAATCTCGATGGCAACACCGAGATCTGCTCTGAGGTACAGCACATAGGCACGAAAATTACAGAACCAACTAATATTGCCAACATCCTGGCAGATAGGTTCAGTGCTCACTTTACCCCCCCCCCTCACCCCCTAAAGGGCCCGTATCTATACAGGAAGAATGCAGAGTGCTGATAATCACAACTAGGCAGGTAAAGGCTGCACTTTCTAAAGCCAAAAACACAGCATCCATGGGACTGGACAACATCCAAGGCTGCGTTTTACACGAACTTCAGAATGAACTGGCTCCCCACTTAAGCACCATGTTCAATAATAGCCTCGCATCAGGCTTTGTGCCCACTGAATGGCGCACAGCAACAGTTATCCCACTCCACAAAGGGGGAGCCACCACTGATCCCGGGAACTATCGACCTATTAGCCTGACGAGCCTGGTCTGCAAGGCCATGGAATGTATCATCATGGAACTCATAAACAAAGACATTGGTAACCTCCAATCTCTGGATCCCACCCAGTTCGGGTTTGTGAAAGGCAGATCATGCCTCCTGAACCTGATCAACTACTTTGAGGCAGTCACCAAAGCCGTAGATGAGGGTAAGGTGGTTCACACAGCCTATCCTGACCTTGCCAAGGCTTTCAACACCATCCCCCATTCTGGAATTATAGCTAAACTCACTAAACTAAGTATAAATCCCTACGTCACAAGATGGGTTGCCAAATGGCTCACTGACAGAACCCACATGGTAAAAGTTGCAGACTCCCAATCTGACCTCAAAGCAGTGACAAGTGGAGTACCAAAGGGTTCTGTCCTGGGACCTCTCCTGTTTGGTATCTACTTCTCTGAAGTACAGGCTAACAAAGAAGGCCTCTGGCTAATGAAGTTCACAGATGACTGCAAACTAAGAGCCATAGTCAAGTCCCCAAATGATGTGGACATCCTACAGAAGGGCCTCACTGAGACAGATGCTTGGTGTTAGAGCCATGGCCTCAAGCTCAATGCCAAAAAGTGCAGTGTCATCCCCTTTGGTAAAAACTCTGTACCCATGAACTACTACATAGGCAGCAATCTACTTAACACCAAATGTGTGATAAGAGACCTTGGGACCCAGGTGGACAGTAGTCTCTCCTTTGATAGTCACATCGCCCCAGTAGTCAGGAAGTCCTTCTACATGGCACATCTTATCATAAAAGGGTTTTCATCCAGGAAAAAAAGAGGTCATTGTTCCCTTCTACTCGACACTCATTAGACCCATTATGGAGTACAACGCCCCTTTTGGAATGTACCTCACAAGACATCTACAGCAGCTGGAAAGGCCACAGAAGTACCTCACAAAGAGGATTACTGGCCTCAAACAAATGCCCTACACTGACCACCTCAAAAAACTCCAGGTTTACTCCATAGCATATCACCTACTCTGAGGTGATCTCTGCCTAACATATAAAGCTATGTCAAACCCAGAGCTATTGGACATGCTACACCTAAAGAAATCCCAATCCCTGTGAGCTACGTGCTCTATGGACCTAAACCTTGTCACCACAATAAACAGGACATGCTGGAGTAATAGATTCCTGTCTCAGAGACTTCCCATACTCTGGAACAGGCTACCCATCTATGTCAAGCAAAGTTCTTCATTAGCACTCTTCAAGAAAAATCTTGATGAGTGGATGGGAAATAGGAAATACACCACGGGGATCACTTCTGTGTCTCTGCTCGACAGTGGCACAGGAAAAACTTGCTTGGGTGGCATAAGCCAGGGAACCTTGTTGGCTAGGTTTACGTAGGCCCTTGAGCCAATAGCCTAGTACCTACCTATGAACTTATGAACCTATAACAAACTGGGCAGATTGTGTGCCTCAAGCATCTGTCATCACATCCAGTGTTTCTAAAGAAGCTAAGGAAATAAAAATTAAATTGATTCACACACCAGCTGAGGAAAAAACTTGGTATAACTCCAGAAAATATACTTCAACTGAATTAGGCTTGGTAAAATATTAATTTCCAGATAAATATATGTGGAAAATATTTATAGGCATTCAGCAAAGAGAGGGCAGAGCAAAGAGAATGGTTGTAAAGCTTTTCCTCAGTGAAAATATAATGGATGTTTCAGAAAGCAGTCAGTAAAAGAGTTTGAAAGTAGTGTGTTTTCATTTTAAGCAAGCACTTGGTAAACTTGTTATTATTAATTACTTATGCAGAGATAACAGAACTGTAACATGGCCATGAGTCATAGCTGAGGTGACAGAAGGGATAGCCCAGGTTAGGAGACATGTCACACAGATAGCCTTTCCTTCTACAGTGGAAGAATGTAGGAGTTGATGCTGTGACTGCTCCTCTGTTGTAGGCTGTGTTGACTGAAGGCCTAGACACAACAATGCTGGCAGGAACAGACTTGCTGTGGAGGAAGTAAATAGAAGTTTTTCTTTTTTCTTACCATTGCATACCTATTGATCAATGTGATGGGGAAAAGCAGGCAGAACAAGTATGAAATAATGAAATAAACTAGTGCAAATCTTACAGATGTCTCAAGGAAAAGTGAATAATTTTGAGCACATACAAAAGTAAAACTGAACATTGGTAAACACTGAAATCTGGACACAAGAAGACATAAGAAGAGAAGGATATTGCAGCTTTTACAGCTTGCATTCATTTGAAGGAAAATGAATATGAAAACCATGTGTGTATATTAATTAGTCAAATATGTTAATATTATCATACTTGCAATATTTATATAAATTATTTGCAAACCCAAGTTTCATTTTTTTCTCATTTTTTTATACATTTTGCTCATATGGTATGATTTTAGAAGAAGAAAGGTAATATAAAATAAGAATCTTTGACCATAATAAAGAGATAAAATATGACCTGTATCACTGCATTAAGTAAAGTAACAGATTATAGTTAATGCTTTAGGACTTGAATACAGGAAGACTAAGTTATAGAATTTGGATGGCAAGAAAGATTTATTATTATTAGCAGTGTTATTAGTTTAGTTATAATAGCAAAATGGCAGTGATATTTTCATGATTTGAAGAGGAAAAGTTTTAATGACAGACATAAAATTAAGACCATATTTAAGATTTCTCTAAAGGATGGTATTGATAGTGCCTACCTAATCATTATGATGTGGTCATTTGTAAGTATGAGTCATCTGGTGATTTTAGTAAGTGCCAGTTTGTGTTGTACTTTTAATAGCATATATTTAATGAAATTAGACTATTTATTTATTTGACATTTGTTAACCGGGTAGTATCCGGCTGGGCAAGTAGCCCATTTTCAGTGAAGACCCAGGGAGAAAAGCTTCATAACAATAGTAAAAAAAAAGTTACAAACATTTTACAAAGATTTACAAAGAATATACAAAAACATTTAACAGTTGGCTATAATCGCAATTTGCAAAAAATGAAAATGTAAACAGAAAACATTACACTTCCTTAGCCTTACTATAGACGGTAATATTTAACTCATTAGATACATAACTAAAATAAACCACTGTGGTATTTTCATTTGGTAGAAGTAAGAAAAGGAGAAGATAGCAGAAAAAAACATTTGATTGATAGCATGAGAGACTAGCCAGGAGTATTACATGAGCATGGCTATTGTTGAGTATGGTATTCCTTTAGGAGTTGTTTGAAGCTATGACTATCTGTGTTTTTTAGGATATCCTGGGTTAGTACTTTGTAAGGTGTAGGTGCCTTTGAAAGGTATAACATATTATGCACTCTTGCAACAGAAGAATATCCATATGTAATTGAGGAAATTTTGGCACAATATTTTAATTAAACTGAAAAATACACTACTGTTATAAATGGTACTCTCACCAGATGTGTATCAACTTCAGTTAGTTTATACCTTTTAAGAACACCTGGATTTAGTATTCACTAAATTGCATGCTGTAGATTTTCTAATGCTAAAGTACATTTTGCTGTAATCCTTTGGTCGAAAATTAATCTTATTCCCGCGTAAAATAAAAGGGGTCATGCAGTAAAATAAAGCAAAACTGCATGTGCCATACTGCTGGCCTATCTATTCTTTAAAAAGTTTGGACTCTGATTATACTTTACATGAAAACAATGCTGTATATCATCAGAAAGGCTGTTGGTTATGTTTCCATCATTGGTGGCTGGATTAATTTTCCATTAGTCACACTATCGCAGCAGCAATATAACAGAGTGCTGCCACTCTCAAAAATGCTCATCCTTCAGATGAGAGGTTCAGTTGAGGTCCCATCTGCCTGAGCTGGTGGCAGCTGAGGTGGATGTAAAATATCCCATAACATTTATTGAAAAGATAAGGGTTCTTTATTAACTCACATTTAGAAAGTCTTATTTATAAACATTACTAATTCAATATGTACACTTATTTATATATCCATATATACAGTTCTGTCTAAAACATCACTTTTCAACTTCCCATTCTTGCTGTCATGACCAAGATTTTATTTTTTTAACATGCCCTTTAATTTCCATTGTTTATTATGCATCTTTTCTTCTACAACAAGTAAAGACATGTAATACAAATATCCATAACTAAACCTTTATCTTGTATTGACTGTACTATATAGATCATATATTAGCATATTTAAATTAATGTTCCTGAAAGTCATACTGGAACACTGTTGCAGTGCTTTGTTAAAACCCCCTTAACTTTTAAGATTCTTTAAAAACAAGCAAAATTGTCTTGTCAGCCATAGACCCATGTGTAACACAAGCCTTTTTTTCTTTTGCTTATTAATCATTTGAGATCTTACAGAAATTTAATTCAAAGATAAACTCCAAAGAAAATCTAACCACACATAGAGATTTTTTTTTACTTTTTATATCTCCTAGAAGTCCCCATTTCTTGTATCATCATATACCTTCCTGTGCATGTACTAAGAGAAAAACTTCACCCAGTAATGCCATACCAGCATTTCTTTTTCAACTCTAGTGTGTCAGGGTTTACCTTCTATACACTCATTTTAGTTTGCAATGCTTCCATATTAGTATTCCTTGTTCCCATCATCATTTTCCCATTACTAGAGTGTTTGTATATGTCCATATACTTTAACATTAATATCTGAGCCAATACCCTGCCTTCCTGACTTTTAACACTTAACCTCATAAAATAATACTCTCACTCACAAAGAAACCAAATGCACCCCTGGGTGCAATAAGCCTACAGCACTTATACTTGCTGCATGATAAACAGTTTCTTATTTAACTGTATTTAGCCTTGAATCCCAAAAGAAAACAAAAACCTTCTATAATAACTACTTCTCCATTTTCTTTCACTGCATTCAGCCCCCCTCTGTATAACTTAATATTACTATTACTGTGCACTTTATCAAATAAACCACCTTTTAAAACAAATTTAAATATTTTCCACAAAGGGAACTCTCTATCTTACTGAAGTTTTCCTTCCATTTCTTTTCTACATTTCCAGTTCTACTGCATATAATCCATAATGCTATTATTTCTGTTTCAATAAATATATATTTCTCCAATTTTAAGTATTTCCCCCATTATTTTCCCTTTCCTTATTTAAATCCAATTCCATTTTGTTCAAACTTTCCTCTACAGAAGCCGTTAACTCAGTATCCTGTAAAATATTGCTTAGTTTGCATATGTAATTGTAGTAGGCGATCTAACCCTCACACTATTTCCTATCTCTCCAACAAACCTTTCTCACTCCATTGTATCACAGTATCCATAATTAATGCAAACCTAAAGGACAGCCTTGTTTGTAAACTTCTTTCCATATCTATTGACCCTTTGTTCGGCCATTTACATTTACTGCTGTCTTCATCCTGTCATAAATAGACTTTTTGTTGCACTAACCTCTGTATTATACTCTTGCAAAATGAACAATAAGTGGTATAACTTCACCACTAACCTCTGTATTATACTCTTGCAAAATGAACAATAAGTGGTATAACATCACCATATCAAAAATCTTCTTACTATCACAATTTATCATTCCATCTTGCCATTTTTATCTCATTATAGCATCTACTACTTCTTTTAACTAAAACAGTTCCTTTATGTTGGTCCCTCTTACCCTATAAACACATTCCTAAAGCAGTTTTAACTTTAAAGCTAATCTTCCCACTAATACTTTTAGTCTTATAATGTGTATTGTATAATGTAGTGTCCAGTTCTCTATAGCTGCTCTTTTTCCAAATAAAGGTTAAAGCTATCTAGACCACTTCTTTACTCTGTGCCATATTTTGCATCATTTCAATCATTCAGACTTTTCCAAAATACTTATTTTGTTTGTCTTCATTTTTTTCATAAACCCCATGCTCGGTATCATCTACATCTTGTACTAATCTTTCATTCACTTTAATCACCACCCTAATAAATTCTCTTACAATAGTTTATTTTTGTAACCTCTCCCTTTGTTCATCTTTTAGCCTATTTATATTGCAGTCTTTCATGACACACCTCTGTCCTATACATTGTTTATATATAGTATGATCTCCATTATTTTTCCTGTTTGTGTCACACACATAAACCCCCATCTCCTGCAGTGACAACTGGAACACCAATATCATTCTTCACATTTAACCATTTTACCATTTAGACATAAAGGGAATTATTTCCTCATTTTTAATTTTTAAAATTACCTTTGTTTATAGTATATAATCCTTATCCTCTTTTTATGGTTATATTAATCAGTCTCTCTTTCCAAAAGCACTCAATCTCCTACTTTTCCGATGCTCTTTTGTTCTCTTCCCTTAACATGGCATAAGTCTGTTTGTTCAGTGCTGTCTTTCATCTCTGTATCCTTAATTTCTTTAATCTCTTTTATACTTTCCTTCAAATGCCACCCACCATTCTTCCCATAAATAATAAAACTCCTTTGTTGCCAGTTTTTATTCCACGTTAATTGTGTAGCCTCTTCATCTCTTGTATATCTTTTAACCTCTGCTAACCTTTTCTGACCTTTGGAATACCGTATCACATTTTTGTTATTCCCTATAAACACCTGAATTTATAGATATTCTGAAAATCTGATCCTAAAATAAACTGTTCTATTTCCTCCTGTAAGTAAAAAAACAGTACACAGTCAATTTCTGTTCTGTGTGACCCTATATGAGTTGCATAGTCCCTTTTCCTTCCTATCTGAAGTTAATCCCATTCTTTCAACATTCTAAAAACATTCAGATCCTGCCCTGATTTTCCTTTTTGCTTCCTTAAATTACAGGTCATATCCTCACAATGGTAACGGGAGCAAATAATGCACTCATTTTCTTTAAATTTATATTAAAATAAATGACATTTAACCTAAATGGACAATCTTTTCCTCCAAAAAATCAATCATTACCACCCTACTTTTATAATCATTAAATTTCATTCTCAAATTTTTCATTCTCGGAAAAGGAAAGAAAGAAAAATGATGTCTAATCAATGCTATAAGTAACCCTTCATCTAGTCCCATCATCCATATTATCATCCATCCTACAAATGCTCTTTTTTCCCTCTGATGTAAATCTAGTATCCAAATGGATCTTATATCCAAATACTGGCTATCATACCATTTATAAGCTAATAACCTCCTCATGGCAGTCCTCACTCACACTAGTGCAAATTACACAGTTTTCTATTTTCTTTCTCTAACTCTGTCTATCTCTTATCAGTCTTTTTCCCCTCACTGAATACTCATCTCTTAAAGCATCATATTTATTATTTGTGACTATCTCTTCGGAATCAAACAGTTTTAACATTTCACTTAAAGTGATAACATGCTCATTATATTAATTTTCCCAGAGAGTCATTATCATTGCCATTTGACATCTCATGACATTTTTGAATTGGATTATCATTGTCTACATTCCTTAACAAATGTTCATGTACTTGTTGAGTGCCCTTATACAACCTTCTAACATTAGACACATTATAATTCATCCATCTACCCTATGCTTGGTGCATTTGCTTTAACAGTCTTTTTTAGTGTGACCTATTTCTCTCTCTCTCTCTCTTTCTCACTCTCTCTCTCTCTCTATATATATATATATATATATACTCCACCATTGTTTAGGAGACTAATTTACTAAATGTTCAAGTTTCTCCAAAGAAAATGAATGCTTTTGGTCATTCCAATAAGAGTTCCTTTATCTATATTAATATAATGATATATTGGAAAATGGAAAATTGCATAAACTTTCCACTACTCTCAGCCTGCAGTCGATATATTTATGTCATCAGCAACTTTCCAGATATCACGCATGGGTACAAATTTTCTTCTAAATATCCATTTACCTCTGCCTTTGTAATCCTATCAGTCCTAAACTGATAATGCAATTCCCCTTTATTTTGAAAACTATAACCGTGCTACCCCAACTTTTCAGAGGTTATAAACAACATTTTTAAATGAAAAGGAGTCACCTATTTTTCTGCTGACTCCATTCTGTCTAATGTGACATTCAGCAATATTTCTGCTAATTCCCCCTTTTTTTGAAAACTATGCAGAGGTAGATGGATATTTAGAAGAAAAATGTGAACCCGTGCGTGATGTCTGGAAAGTTGCTCATGGCATAACTGACAATAAATAGGACATGCTGGAGGGATAGATTCCTGTCCCAGAGAATTTCCATGATTCCAATCTACATTAGGCAGAGCTCCTCACTAACACTCTTCAAAAGAAACCATGACGAGTGGATGGGAAACAGAAAGTTTTCCCCGGGGATCATTTCAGTGGCTGTGCTGGACAGAGGCACAGGGAACTAATCTAAGGGGGCGGCGAAAGCCAAAACTTTCTGGCTAGGCTTATAATTGCCTTCGGGCAGATAGCCTAGTACCTACCTATGAACCTATAAACCTAAGAAGTGAATAACTGAGTGAGTGTACTGGGCTGAAAACACCAGCAGATGCACATTATAATCTTATACAAAATTCCTGTCTATTCTTCTCTCAGTGCTTGTCCTCACGTGAAGCACAAGATCTTTTTATCATAAAGATTGGCTTTTCTACCCATGGCTGTCTCTCCAGTGAGCAGCAGTTACCTGTATTTTAGAATATGCAACAGGCACAGCAGATAACCTGTCCTTCTAACTCTTCCGCATACCTGCCACTTCTCTATCCATACCTCTCAACTGCTATGACTTTGGCCCTCAGATTTAGCCTTGCTACTCTTAGTTTTATGATGTTCCTCCTAAAAGTCAGACCTATTTATGGGAAATTACCTTATTAAATATGTAAACTAAACCGATGCAATCTACTACCACTAGCTATATAGGGTGTAGTATATAAAGACCTTGTATGCTGAAAAGTAGGACAGTGCTCCTTTTTCTTAACCCTCTGTTATGTTATTTTAAAGGCCAGTGCTATGATTTTTAGTGCTTTGAGGTTGAACTATGTCTCTGCTATCTGTCTCTGTCATTATCGCTGCTCATTCTGGCTTGACATGTGCCTCCTTCCAAACATCCACATCATTGATCCTATCTTGTCTCCACATCAAACTGTTGAGCCTTTAGTAGGCTTAGGATTATCCTGCATGTGAATGAGTTGCACAGTCTCTAGCCCTCTACACTGCAAGTCTTTGATTACAGTCTCCTCCTGTTGCTGGGATTCAACAGCAACCTCCAGATTAATTAATTAATAGAATAGAATCATATATCCTGATATTCATACAGATAATTCATTCATATGCATGCTGAAATACATGTGTGCATTCCAGTAGTGCTCCTATTCCTTTTAGTAACTGACAGTTTGCTTAAATGGGTTTCACTATGTCTGCTCCATACATCCAAACTTGTATTCTAATTGCCTTGGGCTTAAAGAAATTGTATTATAAAATCTTAATTCTAAAAAAACAATATGCTGAAAATCCTTGGGAAAGATATGGTTAAGAAATGTCTTACTAACCAATTACTGAACCAAGAATTCTAGACTGTTTGTAGGATATTACACGTTTATTTTGCAATGGAAAAGTGGCAGTCTGAGTTAACTTTGAGTAAGAGCAGCAAAGATTACACTGTACTACAGAAAGCTGCACAATTATAGAAAAAAATAACATTTTATTTAAATGATGATATAGTCTGCACTTTGGGAAATTATATAAGGTAGAATTGTTAGCAAAACTCTATATGTATATATATTTTTGAACTGACAAAGCAGATAGGAATAAAGAAGAGGACAGTGGCAGTGATAATCATAGCAATCAATTACCAAACATGGAATGCAGATTGTGTATTTATCATGCAAATAATGTGTTTAAAATATCTGGAAAAATTACTTTTTGCTGGTTTTGGAAATGGGAAAGAAAAAGTAGATGTGCAAACAAAATAAATAACTTGTGGCTAAATACTCTTCTGAGATACAAAAATAGGGTGCTATATTCAGTTGTCATAATTGTTAAGGTGTTTACCTCACAGAGACAAGTTATAGGACTTGATTCTCACCTTTGCGGGAAATGGGCTTGGCTTAAAATGGCCCACAAGGGCAGTTAGCCTAGTATGAACCTATGAAGCTGTATTGTTTCTTGTTCTGTTAATATGGTAAACTGTGCAAAGCAGTGAATGTTATGAAAATTGTGCATATTGATTTATTTTATAAATAATGCCTGTTCCTCTCGGTAAATGAAATAGAATTTTGTACCTCTACTACCAAGGGAGCCAGAGTGGAGTTTAGTTAAAGATCATGTTTGAAGTGGAAAATCCAACTTATATTTTTACATTACAAAATATTCATTCATTCACATGCAAACTTTTCTTGTAAAAATAAAAGCGGGCTTCAAGCCACTGTTTCAGAAAAAATCATTTAGGAAAGTTTCTGAGCATGGAAGTCTAGCAGAATTCTGCCGTATTTATGGCATGAATATTAATATGCCGGAAGAATGTGATTACATCACAATAGGGAGCTGCTGAAACTGATAATAGTTTTTATCAGAATTGTAAAATTTCCATCCCAAATTCCAATCTTCTTCTTCTTCTTCTTCTTCTTTCGGCTGCTCTCTTTAGGGGTCGCCACAGCAGATCAACTGTTTCCATTTCCTCCTGTCCTCTTGCTCTGTCACACCAACCACCTGCATATCCTCTCTCACCACATCCATAAACCTTATCTTAGGCCTTCCTCTTTTCCTGTTACCTGACAGCTTCATCCTTAGCATCTTTTTTCCAATATACTCTGCATCCCTCCTCAGCACATGTCCAAACCAATGTAATCTTGCCTCTCTGGCTTTGTCTCCAAACCTTCCAACCTGGGCTGACCCCCTAATATACTTATTCCTAATCCTGTCCATCCTCGTCACACCCAGTGCAAATCTTAACATCTTCAACTCTGCCACATCAAGCTCTGACTCCTGCCTTTTTGTCAATGCCACTGTCTCCAACCCGTATAACAGAGCTGGTCTCACTACCGTCTTGTAGACCTTCCCTTTCACTCTTACTGGTACTCGTCTGTCACAAATTACTCCTGACACTCTTCTTCACCCACTCCATCCTGCCTGTACTCTCTTCTACACCTCTCTTCCACACTCACCATTACTCTGAACTGTTGATCCCAAGTACTTAAACTCATTCATCTTCGCCACCTCTACTGCCTGCATCCTCACCAATCCTCTATCCTTCCTCTCATTCACACACATATATTCTGTCTTAGTCCTGCTGACCTTCATTCCTCTTCTCTCTAGAGCATATCTCCACCTCTCCAGGGTCTCCTCCACCTGTTTCCTACTCTCACTACAGGTCACAATGTCATCTGCAAACATCATAGTCCACGGGGACTCCTGTTTGATCTCGTCTGTCAACCTGTCCATCACCATTGCAAATAAGAAAGGGCTCAGAGCTGATCCTTGATGTAATCCCACCTCCACCTTAAACGCATCTGTCACTCCCACCGCAGACCTCACCGCTGTCACACTACCCTCGTACATATCTTGTACCACTCTTACATATTTCTCTGACACTCCCGACTTCCTCATACAATACCACAACTCCTCTCTAGGCACCCTGTCATATGCTTTCTCTAAAGCCACAAAGACACAATGCAACTCGTTCTGACCTTCTCTGTACTTCTCCATCAACACTCTCAGAGCAAACATCACATCTGTAGTGCTCTTTCCTGGCATGAAACCATACTGCTGATCACTAATCATCACCTCCCTTCTTAACCTAGCTTCCACTACTCTTTCCCATAACTTCATACTGTGACTGATCAGTTTAATCCCTCTGTAGTTACTACAGCTCTGCCCATCACCCTTATTCTTAAAAATCAGTACCAAAACACTTTTTCTCCATTCCTCAGGCATCCTCTCACTTTCCAAGATTTCATTAAACAATCTAGTTAAAAACTCCACTGCCATTTCACGTAAACACCTCCATGCTTCCACAGGTATGTCATCTGGACCAACAGCCTTTCCGTTCTTCATCCTCTTCATAGATATCCTTACTTCCTCCTTGCTAATCCACTGCACTTCATAATTCACTGTCCGCACATCATCCAACCTTCTCTTCCTCTCATTCTCTTCATTCATCAACCCCTCAAAGTACTCTTTCCATCTGCTCAACACACTCTCCTCGCTTGTGAGTACGTTTCCCTCATTATCCTTTATCACCCTTACCTGCTGCACATCTTTACTAGCTCGGTCCCTCTGTCTAGCCAATTGGTACAGGTCCTTTTCTCCCTCCTTAGTGTCCAATCATTTATACAACTCTTCATACGCCTTATCCTTAGCCTTTGCCACTTCTCTCTTTGCCATGCACCTCATCTCCTTATACTCTTGTCTACTTTCTTCATCTCTTTGACAATCCCACTTCTTCTTCGCCAACCTCTTTCTCTGTATACTCTCCTGTACTTCTTCATTCCAACACCAGGTCTCCTTGTCCTCCTTCCTCTTTCCAGATGTCACACCAAGCACCCTTCTAGCCATCTATCTTACTAGCTCTGCTGTAGTTACCCAGCTATTCAGTAACTCTTCACTGCCACCCAGTGCCTGTCTTAACTCTTCCCTGAACATCACCTCACAATTACCCTTTTTCAATTTCCACCATTTGATCCTTGGTGCTGCCCTCACACTCATCCTCCTCTTCTTGATCACCAATGTCATACTACAAACCACCATCCTATGCTGCCTAACTACACTTGCCCCTGCCACCACTTTACAGTCTCCAATCTCCTTCAGATTGGCCCTTCTACATAAGATATAATCCACCTGTGTGCATCTTCCTCCACTCTTGTATGTCACCCTATGCTTCTCCCTCTTGTTAAAATAAGTATTCATCACAGCCATGTCCATCCTTTTCGCAAAATCCACTACCATCTGACCTTCTGCATTCCTTTGCTTAACACCATACCTACCCATCATTTCCTCGTCCCCTCTGTTCCCTTCACCAACATGCCCATTGAAATCTGCTCCAATCACCAGTCTCTCACCCTTGGGTACAGTCATCACCACTTCATTAAACTCACTCCAAAATTTTTCTTTCTCATCCATCGCACACCCAACTTGTGGAGCATATGCACTAACAACATTCATCATTACACCATCAATTTCCAGCTTCATAAACATCACTCTATCCGACACTCTTTTGACCTCCAAAACACTCTTAGCATACTCTTCCTTCAGGATAATGCCTACGCCATTTCTCCTCCCATCCACACCATAATAAAACAATTTGAAACTGCCTCCGATACACCTAGCCTTGCTCCCCTTCCATCTGGTCTCTTGCACACACAATATACCAACCATCTTTTGGTTCATCATATCAGCTAGCTCCTTCCCTATACCAGTCATACTGCCAACATTCAATGTTCCAACCCTCACTATCACAGTCCTAGCCCTTACCTGACTTTGGGCATGCCTTCCGCCTCTTCTCCTCCTTCAGCCAACAGTAGCACCCTGTTGGCCAACAGTACTGGTGGCGGTCATTGTTAACCTGGGCCTCAACCGATCCAGTATGAGTTTCTGTACAGTTTTCTGCATGTGTGATGTGGCGCAATTTTACGCCGGATGCCCTTCTTGACACACCCCAATGCTGATTTAATTTTTTTAATGTAACAAACAAAAAATAAATTATATTTTTAATAGAATGCATCATCTTGATAAAGTAAGGAAAAATGGAAGGTGACTCTGTGTGGTGTGTGTGGGTGTGTGTGTGTGTGTGTGTGTGTGTGTGTGTGTGTGTGTGTGCGTGTGTGCACATGTATGCACATGTGTGGTGTGGTGTCTCTGTATGTATGTTCATGTGTATTCATCTGTATTTATACTACACGTTTCTACCTTTCACAAGATATTTCAGATGAGATTTGCCTTACTGTCAGACTGTATTATTATTTCAGAGGAGCATAGAATTGCTGCTTGGGCATTATTACTAAAAAATCAATCTTCTGCAGCACAGCAAAGTCATTATCTTAAAAGGCACCACAGAGCATCAACAGGTTTACAGCAGTCATGTTACATTGCTTCCTTGAGTCCTTAATTTGCCTCTCTGTTAGCAGTTCAGCGTGGTCATGTTACATTGCTTCCTAGAGTCCTTAATTTGCCTCTGTGTTAGCAGTTCAGCGTGGTTGTGTTACATTGCTTCCTAGAGTCCTTAATTTGCCTGTCTGTTAGCAGTTCAGCATGGTCGTGTTACATTGCTTCCTAGAGTCCTTAATTTGCCTCTCTGTTAGCAGTTCAGAGTGGTTGTGTTACATTACTTCCTAGAGTCCTTAATTTGCCGGTCTGTTAGCAGTTTAGAGTGGTCGTGTTACATTGCTTCCTAGAGTCCTTAATTTGCCTGTCTGTTAGCAGTTCAGAGTGGTCGTTTTACATAGCTTCCTAGAGTCCTTAATTTGCCTGTCTGTTAGCAGTTCAGAGTGGTCATGTTACATTGCTTCCTAGAGTCCTTAATTTGCCTGTCTGTTAGCAGTTCAGAGTGGTCATGTTACATTGCTTCCTAGAGTCCTTAATTTGCCTCTCTGTTAGCAGTTCAGCGTGGTCGTGTTACATTGCTTCCTTGAGTCCTTAATTTGCCTGTCTGTTAGCAGTTCAGAGTGGTCATGTTACATTGCTTCCTAGAGTCCTTAATTTGCCTCTGTGTTAGCAGTTCAGTATGGTCGTGCTACATTGCTTCCTAGAGTCCTTAATTTGCCTCTCTGTTAGCAGTTCAGCGTGGTCATGTTACATTACTTCCTAGAGTCCTTAATTTGCCTGTCTGTTAGCAGTTTAGAGTGGTTGTGTTACATTGCTTCCTAGATTTCTTAATTTGCCTCTCTGTTAGCAGTTCAGAGTGGTCGTGTTACATAGCTTCCTAGAGTCCTTAATTTGCCTGTATGTTAGCAGTTCAGAGTGGTCATGTTACATTGCTTCCTAGAGTCCTTAATTTGCCTGTCTGTTAGCAGTTCAGAGTGGTCATGTTACATTGCTTCCTAGAGTCCTTAATTTGCCTCTCTGTTAGCAGTGCAGCGTGGTCGTGTTACATTGCTTCCTTGAGTCCTTAATTTGTCTGTCTGTTAGCAGTTCAGAGTGGTCATGTTACATTGCTTCCTAGAGTCCTTAATTTGCCTCTCTGTTAGCAGTTTAGAGTGGTCATGTTACATAGCTTCCTAGAGTCTTTAATTTGCCTGTCTGTTAGCAGTTCAGAGTGGTCATGTTACATTGCTTCCTAGAGTCCTTAATCTGCCTGTCTGTTAGCAGTACAGAGTGGTCGTGTTACATTGCTTCCTAGAGTCCTTAATTTGTAACAGTCAAGTGGTTTCCTAAAGTTTGCATCATGTTACTGTTATCTTATACCTTTTCTATATAAAGCACCTGTGCCAAGATTGAGCAGTCAGGTTTCACTGTTAATACTTCAGCATAGCATTTTGCATTTTATGTTTGATCCATCCAGAGTTTTCAATCATTTTCTATGTCATATTCCATATATTGTTTTAAATAAAAAATAAATCATTATAGCGCTGTGAGTTGATTGATGACTATGCTGCAAGTGACTGGAGTCTGCCTAGCAGCTTGAGTATCTGTAGGAGCTGACCAGGGAAGACTGAAGTGACTGGCCACTGTAGGTTCACCCATCCCAAAGAGAGGGAGGTGGCTTTGCCTCACAATATGGGTAGCAGGAGAGCCACTAGGTTTTTACCAAATGGAGTTTTACACTGGCTGAGCTTATGCTATCCTAGTGCAAATGCACTAAATAGTTGAGGGAAAGATAGCATCCAGAGTCACACTTTGTACACACTTGTTACAAGTCACAAGTTAGCAATTGTAGGCTCAGAGGAGCTAATGAGGGGTTGCTGCCATGTGGACAGGATAGGCGGTCTTCTTACACACACATACACACACATACACACACACACACACACACACACACACACACACACACACACACACACACACACACACACACACACACAAGTCCAGCAAGCTGGTCAACTCCCTTTCACCTGCATCTGACGACCAGGAAATGAAGAGCTATGGTGGTTCCCAGGCAGAAATAAATGAATGGACTGTAGAGCCATCACCTAGTCCAGGAATATCTGGATCCCAAAGCAGTGAAGGTATAAGAGCCACTGGGCAAGGTCCTGGGAGAACACACACGCACACAAAATAATATTCTTATTACCTTTGAAATACAGTAATACCAACTTTATTAACAAAAAATACTTTTCTGGTAAACACACGGTACTTTTCTATGCAGTGTTTCTCTGAGGTCACAAACACTTATTGAAGTTTTTTAATTACTGTGGTCTAGATTACAAATCCAAATGCCCTATTGCATGGAGGCATTAGTAGTGCAGAAGCCCACTATGCACCATTGTAAGCATACCTCTCAACCTCTTAGCAATCTCTTAGCAAGAAATCTGGGCAAAGCCAAAAATAATGGGGGAACAAAGACCCAAAAATGAGTACAGATTTTAAATACTGGTCTTAGAAAGTTGCTAGAATAACAGGATTTGTGCTAGCATACATTTTCTGAAAGATTTGAAGTCTGAAACTCAAAGGTATGTCATTATTGATTGACTTCAATCTTCAGTAATTTGCCAGAAAAGCACAAATTTTATAAGGAACAGTCCAAAGATATGAGGCAAAAATCTGGATAGTTGAGGGGTTTAATAGCAATAGGTAAACAAATGCAGCAGAATTAGTTGTGCTTTAGCAGGTTTTCAGGGTACCAAGAGCACTAGATCTATCCTTCTGATGTTAGTTACCCTGCGTTTATCTTCTTTAAGAACTTGGTTTGAATATATTTCTAGATTAGATAAAAAAGGAAAGAGATAAGCAATGCCAATTATACTTTTATTTTATTAACACAGTGCTCTGCCATTGCTTTCCTTGTTATACCTAAATTATCCAAAACCAGTCTAGGTGCAAATGTAGCAACATCAACACTGTTTGGGAGAGCTCTGGTTGTTTCTTAGAGGCTAGAGAGAGCAAGTGGTTGAACTTGTCACTCATCAGTTTCACGTTCTTTGTCATTTCTAAATATTACGTCAAGATATGGTGACATTCTTTGCATGGGTCTCAGTTACAGACATGACATTTGTGAACTCTAGTCCAAATAATTCCCAGTGGCTGAGATGAATTCTCCTTCCCAGGGACATCGATGTATTCCACGTATAAATAGTCAACTCTTCACATATTCAGTTCTTTCGTGCCACATTACAGCTATGTAACATTCCATTGTGCATTTGCAAGTTAGCTCAGCATTTTATCTCAGAATTTCCAGATCTGAACTGTTAAGTACTTGATTTGGGAAGACCTTTAATTTCTATTCCTGCTATAATTTATAATTGGCATTTTTGTGAATTTTTTGGGTATGGAAAATCATAGCCCTAGGTTTAGGGAGGTATGTCTATCCCTGATAAGGAGACTTTTTGTAGGGGGGTCAGATTCAAAACAGAGATTTTCATCCCCAATGTATTTATTTTTGGGGGGTGGGCTGCTTCTCATAGCATGTCTTTGTGTCATCGTTATGCAGAGTTTAATTATTAAAAAAAATTAATATATGGAAAAATTTTGTTTAGGCATAGCCTACTCAAACAAACATGTCTTTAAGCAGAAGGGGTACAGGACAAAACCACTGTCATACAGACCCATATGTCTAATTTCATGTTGTGGAAACATAATGGAGGAGGTAATATTGGATAAGTTATTGTCAGAATTGGAATGGTTGATTCTTGAAACATATATCAGCATGCATATGTTGAAACAGATCTATTACCCCTCTAAAATGATGTTCTATAACAATATAATAACAGTTATGAATGACAAATTGTGTTGTTATATAATTTATATAGGGATTATACACAAAACACAGATCAATATATTAGAACAACTAGGTACTGATGTACTCTTGATATGATGGATAGCTGCATGGCTTACAAATAGAAAATGGCAAGTATCATACAGCAATTGGACACGTGAAATTGTTGTTTACAATCAGGGTGTCCCACATGGCTTTATCCTAGGCCCTTACTTGTTTAGATTATATCTTTCAGTGCTATCTTTTTTATCGGAGGTGTTCTACAGTTTGTATGCAGATGACTTGAAATTGTATAAACTGATTACATGTGTTACAGATAGGGTATGTCTGCAAAAGAACTTGATTAAATTGACCATTCAGGCACAGGAGAATAGCATGCCAATAAATACATCAAAAACAAAGCAGTTGAGATTTGGGAGAGATAAACTGAAAGGTGAATATTAAATACAGCACACAGTAATTGAATGTGCAGAGTCATTTAAGGACCTGGATATATGGATAGATCCAGCTTTAAGTTTTTCTAATCATATCAACCAATCGGTTAATGATAGTTATATAACTATAGGTTATATAAAAATACTTATATAGTCTAGGAAAACAGATATGATGAAGTCATTGTTTGTTAATTACATTAGATCCAAAATTGAGAATAGAATAACAGTATAGAAACCTTCTAAGAAAACAAGCATGAGTAAATTGGAAAGAGTACAGAGGAAATATACCAACTGCATCCATGGATATGAAAATTTAAGTTGTTATGTAAGACTAAAACCTGAAGTTATAAAGTGTCGCTTACAGATATTTAAGAGGAGACCTTATTCAGATATACAGGGCATTTAGAGACAACTACCTCTGGGAATGTCCGGGGTTATCAAAAAGTAGTAGAGAATCATCAGACAACCTGTGTAGGAGATTCTATAGAAATGAGAAGTGTACTAATTGGTTCTCTGCATGGAATAGACTACCAAATTACGTTAAAGCAAGCACTAGTTTAGATATTTTTTATGAACAGTATGAACGCTTACTGTGGAAACAACTGATGTTGTGTAGTCCAGTCTCACCTAGAAGGGCATTAATGCCCTTGCTTGAAATATTTGTATGTCTGTATGTCTGTATGACGGTGAGAGCTCAAACACCCTCTAAAAGGGATCTACATTGTTTTTCTCCTCTAAGATTTATCTGTCAGAGAAGGAAATATCAACTTATATCACTTAACTGATATCAGAGTGTTATCAATTCCATTATGTATGACTGAGATTATTGTACTCTGCTTGCTATTTTCAGACCATTCGGACACCCAACATCTTCTCTTTTTACAGAAAGTCATAAGATTCCTTCCTGGGAGTCCTCCACAATTCTTGCTGTAACCCTAATCCTCACTTGCACTTGATGGTTGAGATCCTTGGCCCATAAACACTGGCAAGTGTACTTTGATTGGTCAAAGTACAGACAATGCATGTAGAACGTGCACACTTGATAACGAACGGGTGTGGTTGTGTCTTCTTAACCGTCGCCATTTTGTATTGCCACTCCTGTTTCATAAGTCTTCAATTACCCCCCCCCGACAAGATGAGTGCAAAAATAAAGAGTTATTCCATTGAGTACAAGACATGGAGGACTACCAGGGAAAGAATCTGATGGCTTTCTGCAAAGAGAAGAAGTAGGATCTCTGAATGGTCCGAAAATGGCGAGCAGTGTACGATAACCTCAGTCAACAGTCCGACGAGGGAAATGCTAAGAAGTGCAAGTGTAGATCAGGTTGGCAGCCATTATTTCCTGAGCTGGAAGACATCATCTGTGAATGGATTGCTAACAGGAGAGCAAAGGCTTTGGTTGTGCACAGGGCTGATATTCAAGCATTTGCCCTTACAATGGCACCACAGTTACAAATATCCCCAGAAGACTTCAAAGCATCATAACATTGGCTAGATGGCTTCCTTCAGCGATATGAACTGTCTCTAAGAAGATCGACAACACTGTTCAAGCTGGAAGATACTGAAGTTATTAAACGTGCACTTGCATTCAAGTCCTTTGTTGATGGCAATGACTTTTCTAAATACCAACTCTCCAACATGATTGCTATGGATGAAACTGCAGTGTTTATGAGCCAAGGATCTCAAACAACAATTGATCAGAGGGGTGTCTTGTCAATTTACATTCCCTCCATTTGTTACAAAAGTGCACTTTTTACCTGTGTTTTCGCAATTTGTCTAGATGGAAAGAAAACCCCAACTCTAATCATTAGTGAGGGCAAGAAAGATAAGACTGAACATGTTTCAGGCATTTACATTCTTGAAACTGAAAAAGCCTGGTGCACACAAGCAGTTATAAGGAAGTGGGTCGATGTAATGCTGCCACTTGTTTTGCGAGGTGGTGAAAGAGGTTTCCTAGTCTGGGATTCAGCCAGCACTCATCGTGCTAAAGACATGAAGAACTTCCTTGCACAGAGAAGAATAGATCAAATAATGATTCCCACAAGAATGACTGCCTATCTCCAGACTCTTGATATTGCAATAAACAAGCCATTCAAGGACCATTTGTGCATGGAACTCAATGACTACATTGAAAATAGAATGGAGAGAAATCAGCATGGAAACTTTGTGAAGCCTAGCCTGCAATAGGTCGTGACTTGGGTGAAGAATTTATGGGATGAAGTCACTGACAGCTGTGTTGCCAATGCACTACGAGCAGGCTACATGGAAAAGCAATGCTCATTTAAGGAGAGCTCTATTGCTAGGCATGACAGATTGGGGCCAATGCTTCTACAGGAAATGGAGTCGCAAGAAATTCAGGGTGGAATTCTGGGGCAATGTTCCAGAAGAAGATGACATGACTGTATTTAAATAACCTTTCCATTATCGGGGCAACAGGATGGATTTCTTCTGCTTTGTATTAAGGTAATGTTTCATTATCAAGGGGTAATTACAAAGTAAGGCCACTAGTTCCCAGACTTCATTTTTATGACTTTCCATCATTCTTCTCTTACAGTTTGGGTAAGGAATAATGAAAGCATCACCACTCAAAAAGTGACAGCTATTCACCTGTTTTATTTCCCTCCTCCAATACACATGTATTGAGATTTTTCTGCACTTTCTGTTAAGCATGAAATATTGCACTGTGAAAGCCAAGGTGTAGATATTCTGAAGTTGAAATGTTTGTTGCACTGTTTATGTAGAATTCTCACACAACTGTTAACGCGTTACCTAGAACTGTTGCCCAATAATGGAAAAGTACCAAATAAATATCAATTTGTGTACATGAATAAATGTCGATTTTTGTACATGAATAAGTGAATAAATATAGATTGCTGTACGGGGGGGGGAGTAAATAAGGCATCCCATGATAATAAGCCCTAATGCATATTTCGGCAGGGGAAAAAGTATATGAAAATACTGAGCCTGTAAAAGTTTGAGAAAGGAAAGCTACTTCCTTTCTCAGTCTTCACAGTAAAACCCTGCAGCACTAGCCTGAAATTTGTCTGAATAGAAGTAGTGTTACAGGAAGTTTCTTTTAAGGTAAGGTGTAGGATAGTGTTAGGGGCAGGGGGCGGATTAAAGTTAGCATGCATTACTATGGTATGCAGGGAGGCTTCCCACATTTGTTTTAAATAACTTGCTGCAGTTTCAGAGCAGAAAAGCATTTTTGTGTTTTTTGGTATTCAATTTTGAGTTAAGTGGGGTGCCAGTTTGGGGAATCAAAAATATAGATGACCTGTTGCGAATATTTTCCTTTTTTATGGATTTATAGTTTTTGTTGTATTGGAATCAGAGAGTGGGGATATAAAGTAATGGTAATTAATATGCCAGAAATTAATTTGTCACTAGGGAACCATGCTACCTAGAACCCTATATTTCACTGCTCTCTAAGTATTACACAGCTAGTTATTCTACAAAATGGAGTTATTCAGATTTTCTACAATGGTCATGCAAACTAGCCTGAATGTTTCCTTTTCTTGTCTTGCTTCCATTCTTGTGGAGTGTATTTTTCCTGTCATCCTCTGTTGCAGAAGGGGTGAATAGGTGAAGCTCAATGTGCAGAAACTTTGACACACATCATGTCAAAATCTGCATTTCAAAAACACACTAACACTTACACTATCAAAAGAAAATTATCAAAAAAGAAAGTCATATTTTCTAATCAGTGTACAAAATGGCTACAAACATTTTGAGCCGTATTTGTCTGAATAGTTAATGTAAGAGATTTTCATAAGTTAGGATTAGGGCTAGCATTCACAAGTAAGGTTAACAGTGATGCTAAAAGTATCACTACACAAGACACTTGGATACACACACAAATAACATCATTTTTATTTATTTATTTATGTATTTATTTATTTATTTATCATTGTTGACCAGGTTAGTCCCACTAGACTAGTGGCCTCTTCTGAGGGGAGAGTCGAGGTGGTATTTATACTACTAGGGGAAATCTGGCCAGGGCATCAGGGATCTTCCCTTAGTCTTTTTGATAGGTGGCATTGGATCTTTTACATCAGCCAAAGTTATCATCAACTCAAGCAGATGGGACCTCAGTTTAACATCTCATCTTCTAAAGGACAACATAGTCAATAGTGCAGCACCCTTCTTATGTTGCACTGCAGTGTCAGTAATCGAGTTACCTGGTATAGGAATAGAACCTACAGCCTTCTGTACTAAAGATAAGTGTTCTAAGTGTTGTACCACTGACCTTGCACAATCCTAAGTCTGACCCCTTACTTAGCCCCAACTTTAACTTGCAAGCACTCGTACACACACAGACAACACCAGACATGTACAACTGTAAATCGATTCCCTTACTTAGCTTTTACTCTAATCCTAACCATTGGATGCTAACACGCAAACTCTTATCTCTAATGCACAGGCATTCCTTCAGTATAAACAAAATTCAGCGTTATGTTTTAGAACTCCTGCATTCTACCTTTCACAAATCTGACTGTTTCTGACAGCAAAAACAGCTACCAACTTTGTATGCATTCGAATAAAGCTAGCTAACCTGATGCAAAGACATCCCCCTTTCCAGCCACGTATGTTTGTTAAAGATGTTTGAAAGTGTTTTCACTAGGTCTGTTCTTCTCTCTTTTGAGGTTAATCACATCTGGTTGATGTATCTTATCTGCTGAGAGTTTAATGGCGCTTCAGAATATTTTTCTGCAATGAAATCATATTAAGCCCCCACATTAATACAAAATATTTATATTTATATAGTTTGGTCTCTGAATTGTATTGTCCTCATCTTTGCAGAAAACTAAGCAGAAACTTCTGCATGTCCATCCCGTTTGTCATATGTCCGTACCGTATTTATTTTTGTTTTAACCTTATTCATAGATACAACTACAAACTGCACTTGTTGTTTTTCTTCAGTTCAAGCCTTTGCTGTTCTGACTGTCTTTTTTTCTGACTCACTTCATTTTAGCTGATGTAGGCTTGTGGTGGCTGATTGTGTTTCTCTGCATTTCCTCTCTGCAATATGAAAATAAACTAAGTTTAAACAAGGTCAATATTCTGCCTATGCATATAGGTCAATCAAGAGTGTCTCCAGTCCTTAAATCCTTAAAGCTATGCTAGACATCATATGTCAGATTTGTCAAGTAGGGCTCACACAAAAGAGATAAAAGTGCAGGTCCATCTTTATAATCATTACAGCCACAACAGCATATTGCATTTTAGCCACAGGAATATGCCAATTGCCTGAAAAGTTAACTAGTTGCACCCTAGTAATTTATCATTTTCATCAGGCTTTCTGAATCTAATTCTTACCTGTCTACTTCAGTACATGATTGAATACATCACATTCTCAGAAAACTTGTCTCTCTACCATGACCAACAAAAGCACCATGCAAACATTTCACAGGGTTGCAGCTAAGCAGATTAATATAAGGTGTCATGGAATGCACCCACATAGCCATAAAGACCCCATGGGTAATGACAGAGGTAGTGGTAGCTAAGCCTCTGAGCTTCCCAAAGCAGTGAAGCTAATCCTCAGTGCTTCGAAAAGCAGTGATGCTAAGCCTCAGAGCTTTCAAAAGCAGTGAGGCTAAGCCTTAAAACATCCAAAAGCAGTGAGGATAAGCCTCAGAACTTCAGAAGCTGTGAGCCTAAGCTTCAGAACATCTAAAAGCAGTAAGACTAAGCCTTAGGTCTTCCAAAAGCAGTGTGTCTAAGCCTCAGAACTTCCAAAAACAGTGAGGCTAAACCTCAGAGCTTCCAGAACCAGTTAGGCTAAGCTTTAAAGCTTCCAAAAGCCGTGAGGCTAAGCCTCAGAGTTACCAAAAACAATCAGCCATTGGCTGTAGCTTATCACCTCTACTCATTTCAGTAAGAACAGAATGCTTGTCCCACACGTTTGAAATTGTTGGTACACCATTGAAGTGCACTCATACAGATAAATTACTAAGACACCAGAACCTGAAATTTGTTAAATGAAAAAATGTTACTGCAACTACAGTTACTGCCCTAAACACAACAGTGAAACAACAATCTGAAGACAAAATGTGAATAATAAGAAATAGCAAAATTCAGGGTTACAAGTAAACTAATTTCCTAAATTAAAAAAAACAACCACCTGGTCACAGAAAACGCTAAAATATATTACAAACACTAAAACATTCCTCCATTTAAATAATTCATCCAATGAAACAATTGACATCTAGTTGTGTATATTCTAATCATAAACCTCCAATTACATTCCTTATTTAGGCCATGAGGCTCTGAAGTATTGTATTTCAGAATGAACAATGTTTCTTTGTACAATAATTTATTTTTAACATCAACACTGAACTCTGAACTACAGTAAAGTAAGTCCATTATGACAACTCTACATGGAAAATTTGATATGTGAATTCTTTCTTATATGGTAATAGTTGTCATCCCACACCTAATGGCTATGATACCATACAATGAATTTCTGTGTATAGAACAATTATGTAGTTCACAAAAAGATTTATATGAAGAAATATGTAAGACAGCTGAAATGTTCATTAGAAGAGAATATGACAGAAACAAGGTTATTAATGCTGGATGTAAAATATTTAACAAACATTATGAAATAACTCTTGGGGTAATCAATGTAGGAAGTAGTGAGGAAAAAATGAAGCATGGTAAGTTTAAAACTGTGATTAGTCAAAGTATAGCGGTTTATTTTGTGACTACCTATAACATTTTAACTGAACAGATTATTAAAGAAGTTAGAAATTATTGGCCACTTTTATTAGAAGACAAGAATTTGGCAAGAATATTACAATATAGTCTACGAATATCATATAAAAGAGGAAGAAATGTGACAGATATGCTGGTACATAAATAATTTATTCCACCTGTTGTTTGTATATACAATGAGGTAATTTTGGAGAAAGGAACATATATTTGTTATAAATTATGCATTTGTAAACGTATAGTAAAAATATTGTATGTGGTTAATGGAATGCATTTTTACTCAAATGGGATTTATAACTACAATACTGAAAGTGTAATATATATGTTAAGCCGTGATTGCAGGTTATATTGTGTGGGAGAAACTACTAGATCTTTTAAAATACGTGTACAAGAATATATTAGAGATATCAGGAATATGAGAAGAGATAGCCCTTTAGGTGCAGATTTTAAGGATTTTCATGCATCTAATCCAAACTGTTTAAAAGCAACTATTTTGGAACAAGTTAACCTTGCTGTAGGAGAATAGACAATTAGATGTTGTTTTATTGGCTGCATTATTTAAATGGAGGAATGTTTTAGTGTTTGTTACTCTTGGAAGGCTATTTCTAAGCAGAAGCGTTGTGTCAGTAATACATTTTAGTGTTTTCCATGACCAGTTGGTTGTGTTTTTATTTTTCTCTAACTAGTTGTTTTATATAATTTCCTAAATAAATTGCTGCTGTGTGCTTCATTCTAAAATGAGCAGTCGTTTCCATAGGTTCATTTCCAAAACTGAAAGTTTCCCTTCAATACCTTTGTGAGTACCCAGATTTGTATCAGCCCCTCCATTCAGCAATCCATTTTCTGAACCATTACAGTACTCCGATACTGCTGAGGCACAGATGTTTCATTCATTATCAAAATGCTCCACAGGAGAAGATTTGCTGGGGACTTTGCCAGGCATACTAAGACAAGCTGCAGTCTTTTTAAATCTGACAAGTTTCTTTCCCAAGGAAACAGTCAAAAAGAAATGTGATGCTGATGCCTGAAAAGCAGTTTTAATTCAATGCTGTCAGGCTGAAAACTATGAATGGCACCTCTTTGAATAACATTATCATAATACATAGCTAGAAAGGTCAGATCTCATTGGTTTGAAAGTTAAATTCTATTTAGTTGTGTGGCATTTTCAGCATGTACTAATTGATCAGTCATAAAAAGATACAGAATAATGTAAAATGTCACATTACTTTTCTTGATCTTTGCAAATGTTTAAAGTATTATAGAAGACATTTCAACTTAAAATGCCTTCACTCTCTATGTTTGGACATATTTCTGCTAACTACTATTTATCAAAGCAATAAATAGTACACATTTATTTTGTTGTTGTAGATGTTGCTGCTCCCCAGCTGAATTATATACCATAGATTTTAACAGCAGCTGGTTTCCACACAATTTCTGGTTTTGCGTCATTTTGTGTCCTTTCTTCCTTCCATCGATGTGTTCGTCTATCTTGTACTCTTTGAAAGGGGTATAGATTGAAGCTAGTATAAGCACTGCATTAAAAATGCACTTGTACTAATAGTTTTCTGTCTTCACTTCTCTTTTTTGCAGTCTTGCAGAATTTGAGATCTCTTTACTTAGATCAATACACCTGTCTGATGTGTGTCTGGGGGGAGGGGGTACATAAATTCAAAAAAAATTATTGTATCCAGTTGTTGTTTTCTAATTAAACCAACTCTTCATCTGCTATGTGCACTTCTTGTAAACAGTTCAACTGTTTTCACTTTTTCTGTATGACATTTAGTTTGTATTGTTAATCTGATTTAAATGATTTATGTCTAATGAAAACATCTCTGGTAGCTCAGCAAATATTTTATACACTGTTCGTCTAAAGAGTCAACTTCATCTTCACTTACATCTTTCCATTGGGGTCAGCAAACAAGGAAAAATTATATAAAACACACTCAGACATAACATGGCAGTAAATACATACATGCATACATAAATAATAGCAGCTTTTAAGAGAAGGAAACAATAGATTTCTTCAACAAGTTACAAGAGCACTCTTCACTCTCCACTGACCTCCATATTTAGGCTAACTGAAATCCCTGTCACAGAATGTCAGTATTCTCAAGGCTTCTAATTTATTCTCTGCCTCTACTAAGATTGAAAGTAGAGAATTACGCCTTTTCAATAACTTGAAATACTGGTCAAGCAATAAATAGATAAATTTACCATTTTCCACAAAACTTTTTGAATTTTATAAACTTTTTCTTGACTGTTAACTACAACCTCTGAGAAGTCTTCAAAATTTGCATTTTTCCACAGTCAGCTGTTATAGATCTTTTGCCAAATAGCAGCTGAGAACAAGGCCTCCTTCACCTTAGAGAACATACATTTCACTTTTATAGGTCTTGGAGTAGCTGTGTCTGGCTTCTTAGGAAATGTAGTCTACACTATGAATGGAAATGTGATTGCTCTCTTTTAAATCCACACGTTATACGGTTTTTGCATCCACTGTTCTAAAGTCAGCTTCCTGGATGTCTAAATTTTTTAAATTGTTCCTCCTTGATCTTATTTCCAACTTGACTAATTTCTCCAGTGTGTGTTCTTCGTATTTTTACATTTCATGTTAAGCCAACTTTTAACTGGTTTATTTGATTTGTGTACTGTGGTAAACCACTGATCCCAATGAATCATTTTAGGCTCAGTCCAGGGATATAATAAAGAGAACACAAAATTAATATAAAGCTAAATTGACTTTCAAAATTAAGAAAAGGCAGCCTAATAAGAGTATCTGCTAATTAATAAAGTCTGAATATAAAAGTTCATTGAGCTGAGAGATTGCATGCTTACTATATATAGACAGAATATACAATATATAGAATACTGGGAAGATATTGAAGGAAGATATAAAGAAGGGCAGAGGTGATGATGTTTAAGTAGTTATCTCTGAAATAAACATGAAATATACTAGATATTTAGATAAAACAGGGCAATTCATACAGAAACTGGAGAAATGTGTGTTTCTCTGGCATCTGTTTTTTTTTTTTTTGTAGTTTCTGTTGAAGTTGATCAGTTAGCAGATAGCACTGATATAAATTGCACTGGGACTTCTAAATTACCAATTTACCACTAAAATATTGCAATTGAAAAATGTTAACCATAGCTGACTTAAGCCTTCATCTAGCATTTCTACATCGTGGTTCAATTCCCCTTGTACAAGCCTTCTGACCAGAAGAGGCACCACTATTAGCCTCACTGAATTTGAGAGAGAGCTGTCTGATCATAAGGATTAACATTACCTATTTGTTTTTGGGAGGTCATTCCATGTGGTCTGTTTGGTCATTCCATTTTGATGTTTTTATTAATTTGCCTTGTTTTACCCAAGTACTTGTATTCTGAAAGAGGAAACAGCTACCATATTAATACAGTCTATTACCTGAAAATCATTAAACTCATTACTCTGCAGAAGCAGTTCTAGAAAATGGACAAGTGAGACTACAAATGGAGTTGGATTGTATGAATCCCTCAGTCATGGATATTTATGTAGAACGTATAAAGCATTCAATGTCAAATAAATTATGCTAACCTAAAAAGTCATAAAAATGCAATTATCCTCATGCCACTTTAAAACCAAATTATTCACTTTATTGCCACTAAACATACAAGCATACACTTTAGAAGCTATGGACATGATTTAACTTGATTTTTTGACAGAGGATATATAATTCCTTTTCTTGAGTAAACACATTTTCTTTATTTTGCTCCTGCAGTCAAATCTTCAGTAAAACCTTCTTTTGTGTATGTTTTGTATTGGAAACACTTGGATGACATGTTGTCAAAATAAATGGAATTGTTTAGGGCCATACTTAAAAAAAAAGATTATGTATTGATTATGATATAGACTACAGAACCAATGAGGAGGATGGATAGCTTGAAAGAATAAGATTGCTATTTATCTTTTGTCTTTAAAGCTTAAATATATATATATGTGTGTGTGTGTGTGTGTGTGTGTGTGTGTGTGTGTGTGTGTGTGTGTGTGTGTGTGTGTGTATTATAACTATATATACGAGCACACATCTATATGGATCTCCTTTATTTTGTTGAAAACCACTTTCACGACATCGATGCCACTTTGCCAAAAGGGCATGCTATCGAACACCCAGAACATTGCAATTTCACTCTGGGAAATGAACCACTAGGACATTGCGGTGAACTTTGCCCTTTTCTCCACTATAGTGCAGTCTCAGAGCTGGTGTATTTAGTTGGGGGGGCATTGCCCCACACATGGGTGGATTTGATTTGCTTTGTCTTGTTTTTTCTGTATTGTTGGACAAGTGGTTTGTTTCCCGAAATGAAATTGAAGTAGATTTATATATATATATATATATATATATATATATATATATATATATATACACACAACCCAGTCACTGGGGATACACAAGCCAGTGTATTTCTTTGTGCCGGTCCCAAGACTGGATAAATGGGGGGGGGGGGGTTGCATCAGGAGGGGCATCCGGCATAAAATTTTGCCAAATCATACATGCGGACAACAGTACAGATATACATACCGGATCAGTTGAGGCCCAGGTTACCAACGACTACCACCAGTACTGTTGGCGGAAATTGGGCTACTGCTGGCCAAAGGAGGAGAAGAGGGGGAAGGCATGCCCGAAAGCAGGTAAAGGCTAGGAATGTGATAGTGAGGGTTGGAGCTTTGAATGTTGGCAGTATGACTGGTATAGTGAGAGAGCTACCTCATATGATGGACTGAAGGAAGGCTGGTATATTGTTTGTGCAAGACACCAGATGGAATTGGAGCAAGGCTAGGTGTGTCGGAGGTGAGTTCAAATTGTTTTATCATGGTGTGGATGGGAGGAGAAATGGCGTAGGGGTTATCCTGAAGGAACAGTATGCTAAGAGTGTTTTGGAGGTGAAAAGAGTGTCGGATAGAGTGATGTTTATGAAGCTGGAAATTGATGGTGTAATGATGAATGTTGTTAGTGCATATGCTCCACAAGTTGGGTGTGCGATGGATGAGAAAGAAACATTTTGGAGTGAGTTGGATGAAGTGGTGATGACCATACCCAAGGGTGAGAGACTGGTGACTGGAGCAGATTTCAATGGGCATGTTGGTGAAGGGAACAGTGGGGATGAGGAAGTGATGGGTAGTTATGTTGTTAAGCAAAGGAATGCAGAAGTTCAGATGGTAGTGGATTTTGCAAAAAGGATGGACATGGCTGTGGTGAATACGTATTTTAACAAGAGGAAGGAGCATATGGTGACATATAAGAGTGCAGGAAGATGCACACAAGTGGATTATATCTTATGTAGAAGGGCCAGTCTGAAGGAGACTGGAGACTGTAAAGTGGTGGCAGGGGAAAGTGTAGTTAGGCATAGGATGGTGGTTTGTAGGATGACATTGGTGATGAAGAATAGGAGGATGAGTGTGAGGGCAGCACCAAGGATCAGATGGTGGAAATTGAAAAGGGTAATTGTGAGGTGATGTTCAGGGAAGAGTTAAGACAGGCACTGGGTGTCAGTGAAGAGTTACCGAATACCTGGGTAACTGCAGTAGAGCTAGTAAGAGAGATGGCTAAAAAGGTGCTTGGTGAGGCATCTGGAAAGAGTAAGGAGGACAAGGAGACCTGGTGGTGGAATGAAGAAATACAGGATAGTATACAGAGAAAGAGGTTGGCGAAGAAGAAGTGGGATTGTCAGAGAGATGAAGAAAGTAGACAGGAGTATAAGGAGATGAGGTGCATGGCAAAGAGAGAGGTAGTGAAGGCTATGGATAAGGTGTATGAAGAGTTGTATGAAAGATTGGACACTAAGGAGGGAGAAAAGGAACTGTACCAATTGGCTAGACAAAGGGACTAAGCTAGTAAAGATGTGCAGCAGGTAAGGGTGATAAAGGATAATGAGGGAAATGTACTCACAAGTGAGGAGAGTGTGTTGAGCAGATGGAAAGAGTACTTTGAGGGGTTGATGAATGAAGAGAATGAGAGGGAGAGAAGGTTGGATGATGTGCGGATACTGAATTATGAAGTGCAGTGGATTAGCAAGGAGGAAGTAAGGATAGCTATGAAGAGGATGAAGAACGGAAAGGCTGTTGGTCCAGATGACATACCTGTGGAAGCATGGAGGTGTTTAGGTGAAATGGCAGTGGAGTTTTTAACTAGATTGTTTAATGAAATCTTGGAAAGTGAGAGGATGCCTGAGGAATGGAGAAAAAGTATTTTGATACCGATTTTTAAGAATAAGGGTGATGTGCAGAGCTCTAGTAACTACAGAGGGATTAAATTGATCAGTCACAGCATGACGTTATGGGAAAGAGTAGTGGAAGCTAGGTTAAGAAGGGAGGTGATGATTATTGATCAGCAGTATGGTTTCATGCTAGGAAAGAGCACTACAGATGTGATGTTTGCTCTGAGAGTATTGATGGAGAAGTACAGAGAATGTCAGAAGGAGTTTCATTGTGCCTTTGTGGACTTAGAGAAAGCATATGACAGGGTGCCTTGAGAGGAGTTGTGGTATTGTATGAGGAAGTCAGGAGTGTCAGAGAAGTATGTAAGAGTGGCACAGGATATGTATGAGGGTATTGTGACAGAGGTGAGGTCTGCGGTGGGAGTGACGGCTGCGTTTAAGGTGGAGGTGGGATTACATCAAGGATCAGCTCTGAGCCCTTTCTTATTTGCAGTGGTGATGGACAGGTTGACAGATGAGATCAGACAGGTGTCCCCATGGACTCTGATGTTCGCAGATGACATTGTGATCTGTAGTGAGACTAGGGAACAGGTGGAGGACACCCCGGAGTGGTGGAGATATGCTCTAGAGAGAAGAGGAATGAAGGTCAGCAGGACTAAGACAGAATATATGTCTGTGAATGAGAGGGAGGATAGAGAAGTGGTGAGGATGCAGAGAGTGGAGGTGGCGAAGGTGGATGAGTTTAAATACTTGAGATCAACAGTTCAGAGTAATGGTGAGTGTGGAAGAGAGGTGAGGAAGAGAGTACAAGCAGGATGAAGTTGGTGAAGAAGAGTGTCAGGAGTGATATGTGGCAGACGTGTACCAGTAAGAGTGAAAGGGAATGTCTACAAGAGGATAGTGAGACCAGCTATGTTATATGGGTTGGAGAAAGTGGCATTGACAAAAAGGCAGGGCTTAGAGCTGGATGTGGCAGAGTTAAAGATGTTAAGATTTGCACTGGGTTTGACGAGGATGGAAAGGATTAGGAATAAATATATTAGAGGGTCAGCCCAGGTTGGAAGGCTTGAAGACAAAGCCAGAGAGGCAAAATTACGTTGGTTTGGACATGTGCTGAGGAGGGATGCTGAGTATATTGGGAAAAAGATGCTAAGGATGAAACTGCCAGGTAACAGGAAAAGAGGAAGGCTTAAGATAAGGTTTATGGATATTGTGAGAGAGGACATGCAGGTGGTTGGTGTGACAGAGCAAGATGCAAAGGACAGGAAGAAATGGAAATAGATGATCTGCTGTGGTGGCCCTAACATGAGCAGCCGAAAGAAGAAGAAGAAGTAGAATATATATATATATATATATATATATATATATATATATATATATATATATATATTTATATAGACACACACACACACACACACACACACACACACACACACACACACACACACACACACAGAAAAGAGAGTGTATTTTATTTCTTCAAATAGCATTTGTTGACTCACTTTTGGTTGAATGTGCTGTGAGATCAGTTTTCAGTGGGGAAAGAGAACTTCTCCTTATCCCCACTGTTGTTTGGTCATGGAGTTAAAATAACCTAATAGCTAATATAAGTAACTGGGGTGTGAGTATGCAGGAAATGTGCGCCTCTGTAAAAGAGAGTTTTGTTTTTTAATGTGATAGTTTTAGTTCAATTTAACAAACCAGATCCTATGTATATCTGTATCTCTATGTGAGTGTGTGTGTGTGTGTGTGTGTGTGTGTGTGTGTGTGTGTGTGTGTGTGTGTACATATATATATTTATATTTATATATATATATATATATATATATATATATATATATGTATATGTGTGTGTGTATAATGTATGTGTATGTATACGCATATATATATATGTATTAATATGTGTGTGTATGTGTGTGTGTGTGTGTGTGGATCTAGAGTTTTTGAACCTCTGCAAGGCCATTCTATAATACTAACCAGGCATATTATGGAGAAACCTTGGAACAAATGAAGACAAATAATCTAAAAAAGTACCAAGGTCCAAGCGCTGAGTGCCCATAATCCCATCCATAATGAATGGAACAGCCAAGAAGGGTGGAAGAAAGCCAAAAACTCAATGTAGTTTAAAAAGTGAATTTCTGAACACTACCATGAAAGCCAAACTCAACAAGAGAGCAATGCAGTGTACAAACATAATCTTGTATGTGCAAATATTAAAACTTTTTTTACCTATTAGAACAAGTTTTACTGAACCCAAGGGGGTTAGGAGGATACTTTAGAGTATTGGAAGCTCCAGTGGCAGTTAAGATTAAATTCTAATACATTGCCAGGATTAAATGACATGGTGTCTGTCAACAGCATATGCAAATTAAGAGCAGCTAACTTATAACTTTGGCACTGTTTAGTGTTCAGTGTTTTACCATTTGGCTATTGCAGACATGTATTCTGTCAATATATTTGTTATTAAACATTTTTCATATACTTGATTTTATTGTTTCACTTTAATTTTTGCTAAGCATTGTGATTGGTCAGTTTGGTAATTTGTTGTACTTCGTCATTGCCATTGAAATGGATTTTGAGAAATGCTTGTTCTGACGAAGTCCTGCTCGCTATTGGGGATGAAAGCACTTAACTTTGTGTATATTAAACTTTTTTAAACAACATTGCATTTGTGGCTTTTTTCCACCCTCCTTGGCTGTTCCATTCATTGTGGATGTGATTCTGGGTACTCAGGGCTTGGACTTTGGTAACTTTTTAGGTTATTTGCATTCTGTAATACTAAAAATGTTGCATCAAAGTCATTCTGGAATGCCAGTAATCAATACTTTGCCACATCATATGTATGACGATCTGACATGGATTAGGTTTGGGAAGAGGAAATAAAATTATATAGAAAATGCCAAACAAACAGGAATTCACCACTCAATACTCTGTTCCACTCATGGAACAGCTCAAGAATCCATAGTCTAGACTGCAGGTGGGACCTACTACAAGTTCTGACATGCTAGTAACATGGAACACAATTGTGCAGTGTCTCGCAAGTGCCCTAAATCTCACTTCCCCGATCTTTCTTATATACCTAGACCTCAAACCACCCAAGCCTACTAAATTGTGCAGTCCTGCTAGGGCTTTAACTCTAGCCCTAAAACTCCCACTCTTGTCCTTAATCCTAACTTGATTCCTTGATCCCTAAGCTTAAGAATAAAACTCTTTACTCACTTCATAAATGCAAATCTCTATTCTTCCTCCCTAACCCTAAATTTCCCAATTATAACTCTCAACATGAACCTCCAAAATGATGGACATAGTAAAAAATAATTAGGGAGTAGGCCTCCGATTAAAGAACATTTTTAAAAGTCGGTTTTAATGAATTTGAATTTCCTAAAATAATTTCTAGCTTTAGAAAGGAGACAACAAAAGTTTGAAACAAATCAGACATTGTTCCAAAATCTTGACCGTTGAGACGTATGTCCCAGATCACTCCCTAAGCTTAAATCTCCACTCCTCTCTCCTAATCCTAAACTCCCCTTCCACACCCTATACCTGAAACTTCCCCTAACCTTAGAACTTCCCTCCCACACATTAAACTGCCTGCAGATCTAAGCTACAATCCCACCCCTTCCACTCCTCCCACGTCCTCCCCAGGGATGCCTCACTTCCCTTACTGAAACTCACATTATGTGTTTGGCTACAGTATAGCAGCTCCACTGTCTCACCATGGCTGGCATACCTTGTCTAAACTTATTTGAGTTCAAACATGAGTGGCAGTCCATAGAACATACAAGGAGCTTGGGACTCTGCCTGTGAAATGGTGGTCTTTGAATGCCGGGGACATGGGTACCTGTAGTAGATCCCACTATGCAGCTCACTTTTTTCAAACATGTCCTCACTTTGAATATTTGCTTCTTAATATGGATGGAGTTTTGTGGAATCAACTCTGCTGCTTAATGCAGCATTTGTAAAAAAAAAAAAAAGTATAGTAAAAATGCGAGTACCAGATAATGGATCTTCTTTCACCAATGTGGAATTTGCAAATTGTATAAAGAGATAGGACATAAAATCAACATGCCATTTTTTTGAAGTAATTGTTTAGCAGAAACAACTGTGCATCCTTTGAAAGAAGGGATAATGAAAACTAAAAGTAAGACTATCGAGACAAGATTTCAGTCATAGATATGGATCAATGTGGTTTTGTGGACAGGAGGTAAATATTTGACAACATTAACAGAACATTCATGATCCAGGGGTAATCATAATGTAAGAAAATGCCATTGTTGTTGGTGGGCCTTGATGCAGAGAAAGTATTTGACAGAGTAAGCTGGAACTTTATGAGCAGGGCAATGGAAGCATTTGCATTTCCTGAAAAAATTATAAGGTTGATTAGGAGGGTACATGAGGGATCAGAGGCGAAAATTAGAGTTGGAGTGGTCCTCTCTGATGATTTCTGCTTTAGTAGAGGAACCAGGCAGGGGTGTCCTCTTTTGCCTTTGGTATTCGCTTTATATGTAGAACTAAGGGGCTGTATTTGCAGATGATATTATTTTACACCCAACAAAACCAGAAAGAGATATTACAGTGCTGTGGAACATTTTGAGACATTTTCATATCTTTTCAGGGTACAAAATTTATGAAGCTAAAAAAAGGCAATGGCAGTAAATTAGGTGCCCACAGACTGGTTCAGCAATATCCTTATTTATGGGGACATCATAAAAATAAGTATTTAGAAGTATCGATTAAAAATGATTCTCGTGTGGCAGCTAAGCATATGTGGGAAGAGACTAAACAAAAGATAATACAAAAACTGAGAAAATGGAAGCTTTGTTATATGGATCTTGATAATAAAATACAAGCAGTCAAAATGTTTTTGGTCCATTTAGTCTTATACACATTCCAGGCATATTTTTATCAACCAGAGGAGAAGTTGTGGATAGCAATTAATAAAGAGCTGAAAGACTATCTGGGAGGGGAAGAAAGCAAGAATGGAATAGGATAAACTGATTCTTTCAGTAGAACAGGGCAGATTGGGATTACTCAATCTGAAGGGGTATTTCAGAGCTACACAGTTAAGGCTCCTATACATAGCACATGCAGAAAACTGTAATTTAAAGTTCAAAAGCATGATATTGAAACGGGGGGAAGCTCAAGAAACAAGGAAAGACTGGAATTTTGGATGCAAGCCTTTAAGGAGAATAACAATAATCATGCAGAATATTATATCCATAAAGTAGCAGAAAGTATTCTAAGAACTAAGCCAGCACAGGAATGGAGAAAGGAGAGTCTGCTGATAGGGATGACTGCAATTAAGGATATAGACAATATGTAAGAGAGGGTTGGAATTTATTGGTGAAAACTAGTGAAAGGAACCAAGGTATTGTGACCAGATAACTAGAGAGGGAAAGATGATAGAATAGGAAGATGCCAAAAATGTATATGGACTGCAGGTTAGAGACTGCCTTTCCTATCAAGGATTGATATCAGAATACAGGCAAAGAGAAAGAAATGGGGGGGGGGTCCTAAATGAACGACCAGCACTGGTAGACTTTTTAGTAGACTCTAGAACAGACGCTGCCATTAAAAAAGAATAATTAGTAGAGCATATAAAATATTGCATGATAACTATAAGACTCAATCAGAGGAGGTTAGAAAGAATTGGGAAGAGAGACTGGATAAGCAATTCACAAATAAACAATGAGAGAATATATGTATGTCTCCCAAATATGCAACAAAATCTAAAATATTTAGGATTTTTGCTTGAAAATGTTTTTTATACACCAAGAAGACTCCAGAGAATTTTTCCTCATGTAGATAGCAAATGTTGGAATTGTGATGGGGAAGAAGCAGGTAATTGGAAGATATTTTCTGGGTGTGTAGTGAGTTGACTGATTATAAGGATTCCTTGTGGGATACACTGCCGGAGATTCTGGGTGGGCAGATTAGTGTGATGAGGGAGATGATTTTTTTGACCTATGATAACAGGATTGAAATTACCTAGATATGGTAAGGCCTTGCTGTCTCTAATTATGGTGACTGTCAAAAAAGTAATTACTGGAAAATGGAAATCAAAATCCAAACTAACTATTCTAGAAGTAGTGAATATAGTAACAGAGATAAAACAACTGGAACTGAGATCTTTAGAAAAAGGTAGGAGCAAACTACATAGGGAATAATGAAAAATGTGGGAACAACACGTACAAGGGAGGAATGAGGTTTAAAAGAAGGCAGGACTTAAATGAGCTACGTAATGTTTGACTGAAAATGATTAGGCAGATTATTAGTGATCTATAGTGTTTGCAACTGGGAGTGTGCCAGTATGGTTTGTGATGTAAAATGCTTGCTACTAGGATTGTGTCAGTATAGTTTGTTTTCATTTATATAAATATATGATTGTTTACAGGTTCATAAGTTCATAGGTAGGTACTAGGCTATCTGCCCGAAGACATTTATAAGGTTAGCCAGAATGTGTTGGCTTTCGCCGCTCCCTTAGATCAGTTCCCTGTGCCTCTGTCCAGCAGAGCCACTGAAGTGATCCCCGGGGTAAACTTTCTGTTTTCCAGCCACTCATCAAGGTTTTTCTTGAACAGTGTTAGCGAGGAGCTCTGCCTAATGTAGATTGGAATCTGGTTCCAAAGCATGGGAAGTCTCTGGGACAGGAATCTATCCCTCCAGCATGTCCTATTTATTGTTGTGGTGAGGTTTAGATCCCAAGAGTGTGTGTCTCAAGGGGATAAGGTTTTCTTTAGGTGGAACATGTCCATCAGTTCTGGGTTGGACACGGCCTTGCATGTCAGGCAGAAATCACCTCCGAGTAGGTGGTATGCAACCGAGTACAGCTGTAGTTTCTTCAGTCGAGCTGCATAGGGCATCTGTTTGAGGGCAGTGATCCTCTTGGTGAGGTACTTCTGTAGTCTTTCCAGTTGTTGCAGGTGTCTTGTAAGGTACATCCCAAATGGGGCATTGTACTCTATGATGGGGCTGATGAGTAATGAGTAGAGGGGCACAATGACCTCTTTTGATCTGGATGTGAACCCTTTTGTGATAAGGTGGGCCACATAGAAGGATTTTCTAACCACTTTGGCAATGTGATTATCAAAGGAGAGATTACTATCTACTTGGGTCCACAGATCCCTTATTACATCTTCCGTATTTAGGGGACTACCACCTATGTGGAAGTTGTGGGTACTTTGTTTTTTCCAAAGGGGATGACTATGCACTTTTTGGCATTTAGTTGAGGCCATGATTTTGACAGCAGGTATCTGTCTCAGTGAGACCCTTTTGGAGGATGTCTATGTCAGCCAGTGAATCAACTATTGCCCCTAGTTTGCAGTCATCTGTGAACTTGGTCAGCCATAATCCACCTGCGCTTGCCTGTACCTTTGAGAAGTATATGCTGAACAGGAGGGGTCCTAGGACTGAGCCTTGGGGAATGCCACTTGTAACCGGTTTAGAGTCGGACCTGGGTCCCACAACTCTCATCATGTGGGTTCTGTCTGTGAGCCAATTGGCAACCCATCTTGTGATGTAGGGATATATGCTCAGGCTGGTGAGCTTGTTTATAATACCAGAATGGGGAATGGTGTCAAAGGCCTTTCTGAGGTCTAGGTAGGCTGTGTGTACCACCTTTCCCTTGTCTATACCCTTGGTAACTGGCTCAAAGAAGTTTACCAGGTTTAGGAGGCATGATCTGCCCTTAACAAAGCTGAACTGGGTAGGGTCCCAATGTCTATCTTAATGAGTTCTGTGATGATGTGCTCCATAGCCTTGCAGACCAAGCTAGTCAGGCTTATAGAGTGATAGTTCCCAGGGTCTATTGTGGCTCCACCTTTGTAGAGTGGAATATCCGTTGTTGTGGACCACTCTATGGGTACGTAGCCTGTGGAGAGGCTGAATTTGAACAGTGTGTTTAGGTGAGGGGTTAGTTCATCTTTGAGCTTGTGTAGGACGCAGCCTGGGACAACATCTGGTCCCATTGATGCTGTGTTTTTGGCTTTGGAGAGGGCTGTTTTAAACTGAGTGTCTGTGATTTCAGGGGCGATACATTCTTCTGGTATGGTTATGGGTCCTTTTGGGGGTGAGAGTGGGGTGAAGTTTGCTCTGAACCTGTCTGCCAGGATATTGGCAATATCGGTCGGTTCAGTGTATTTTGTGCCATTCTGCACTAACTTCGAGCTGATCTGAGCATTGTCACTTAGATTCTTGACATAGCTAAAGAATGCCTTGTGGTTATCTTTGGAGTCTTGGCAATTTTTCTTTCAAAGCTGCCTTGGATGATTTTATGAAGGATTGTAGTTTCTTGCTGATACTGATCAGGGATGTCTTCCCTTCTTGGGATTGTATAACTTGTTTATAGCAGGGGTCCACCAGACTGGTTTCCTTTTCTTGGAGGAGTGAGTCTTGGTTTTGCTTGGTATAGCACAATCCATGCATTCTAGTAGGTGCCCGTAGAATGCACTAGTAAAGGATTTTTCAGCTTGGACAGCATTATCCTTTAGCATGGGTGCTTTGAAAAGTTTTTCATGGTGGTTTCATTGTCTGGGGGTGGGGGCGGAATGTGGATAAACAAAGTTATTTGTTTATGGTCAGATCTAACCAGCGAGGGGTTGACCTCCGGTGTGAAACACCAGTCACCCATGTTGGTGATGACTAGGTCCAATATGTTGTCACCTCTGGTGGGAGTGTTGACCATTTGATCCAGGGTGTTTGAGTTTATAAATTCTAGGAAATGTTGGGCAAGGGAGTTAGTACTTGAGTAGTTCTCCCAGTTAATGTTTGAATAATTGAAATCACCCAATATTAGGGTGTTTGGTAGGACCTTTATGTTTCCCAGTGTTTCCAGAAATGCGGAATTGGGGTCCTGGAACATGGTGGGTAATCTGTATCAAGCTACAATTTGAATTGCAGTTTTGCCCATTGTTAGTTGCACCTGGATGATCTCTGAAGCATTGTGCTGTGGCACTAACCTGGAGGTGTGGATATCTTTGATGAATATGAATACACCCTTGACTTTTGTATTTCGGCCCAGGTTTTGTGGCCAAAATGTATGGTATGGGTTGTAGCCTGGTAGTGCTGGGGTGCTCTCTGGAGCCTTAAACCAGGTTTCTGTTACTGCACATATATCAATTTTCTCCATACTGAGGAGTGCATGCATTTTGAGGTTTAGACTTCTGGCATTGAGTAACATTACTTCAAATACCTCAACCTAGATGAGGCTGTCCACTTCTTCAATAGTACCTTCCTCTCCATCCTAAACACCTATGCTCCTGTATGAAATGTCAAAGTCAGATCCAGGCATGCCCCATGGTTACAAAAGACCACCAGAACCCTAATGGAATCCAGAGATGAGGCCTGGGAGCACTGGCGACTAACAAAAAAATAACTCAGATAGGCAATCATTCATTGAACTGCCCAGTAAAGCCAAAAAGCATATAAAATTAGACAAATCCCTCTACTATAAATCCTTCCTAAACTCTACCAACCACAACCCTAAGCAATTCTAGTCCACTATTAACATTATCCTTTCCCCAGGGAAAGTTGATACCTCCCAGCCGTCCATTCCCCCCTTTTCCAGCAGTATTGCTGAATCCTTCAACAAACACTTCACTGAAACTATAACATCTCTAAACAAACAACACTTCCCTACAACAGTCCCCCCAACTCCTAACCCTAAACTCCTCTTTTCTTCTTCACCTCAGTACCTACCACCAACATAAAAAGACTATTGTTAAAACTTATACCCACCAAACTCGCAGCTGGCAACCTCCCCTCTGAATACTTGAAAATTGCAGCTGATACACTAGACTACCCAATTTCAATTCTAATCAACCATTCCATAACAGAAGGCTATGTTTCCTTGATATGGAAAATATCCCACATCATTCCCCTCCACAAAGGCACCCCCTCCACCGACCTCTCCAGTTACCACCCCATTGCTATCCTCTCTCCTCTCCCCAAGATACATGAAAAATGTATCAACACCCAGGTCTCCAACTACCTCCTAGCTAATAATCTCCTCTCCAAAACCCAACATGGTTTCAGGCCATATCACAGCACTACCTCCGCTCTGCTCTCCATCACCAACACTATACTTCATCATAAAACAATGGCTTCTTCTCTACTACCTTATGTCTAGATCTCTCAAAGGCCTTTGACATGGTATCTCATGAGCTACTACTCTCTACTCTCCCCAACCTATCCTTCTCACAATCAGCCTGCAACTGGTTCCACAGCTGTCTACACAGATGCCAGCAATCAGTAATCTGGGATGATAACATATCACCTCGTCTCCCAGTTACTCTCGGAGTTAACCGAGGGTCTATACTTTGCCCTCTGCTATTCTCACTTTTCACTAACAACCTACATACTGCCACCACACAAGCATCTCTTATACAGTACGCAGACAACTCTACACTCATCTGCTCTGCCCCCACTCTACCAGAACTACAACAAATCACACAGGAATCATTCTCTTCTATAGAAAGCTGGTTATCCAATGCTCAGCTCCTACTCAACCCAAGTAAGACAAAACTTCTCCTGTTCCAACCTTCCAAAGCGACCCAAAACACCCCCCACTTCAACATTCTTGCCAAAGACAATACCATCATCTCACCATCAGAACACACAAAATTACTCATGCAGAAATAGACAACAAACTTAGATTTGACACCTACATATCTCTCACAATAAAAAAAGTTCACAAGAAACTTGGTGCATTATATCGAAGCTGCCAATTCCTAACCAAGGTGGCTAGAATCTCCATAGCCAATTCCCAGCTAATCTCCACCATACTCTATGCACCCCACATACTTACTAACCTTAGACAGACAGACCTACACAAGCTGGATGCTTGTTACAACAAAATTGTTAAATTTACCAATGCAACTTCCTACCACAGCCATCATTGTATCTCCCTTAAAGAACTAAACTGGCTAGAACTCCCACAACTCCTTCACTTTAATCAACTCACTCTTGCTCATAAACTTATTAACCACCCCATTAACATCACTTCCCTTCAAACACTTCTGCAACCATATCACCTCACTAGGCCCCTAAGATCAAGCAACAAAAATCAACTCACTGTTATCAAACCCAAAACCTGAGCAGGAGAAGCCATATTCTCATGTACCATATCTTAACTTTGGAACAATCTTCCACCCTCTATAACTACTCTACCTTCCAGCAGCCTTTTCAAGACTGCGCTTAAATTCCACTTAAATTTGCACTGGCTTTGTCCTTGTTCTAATCCAGACTAACACCCCCACCCTTACCTCCCCCCAACTAAACTCTTAACCAAAGTATACTACTGCCACTACTAACCACAGTCAGAAATAGCTAGTTGTCTCTACATACTTTAACATCTTGTCTGACAACTTTGTTACTAATATTATAAACGACAAGAAACTAGCTTAACTTGCAACATTTACTGTATATACTGTTGATAATTAATATCTTGTTATTGTATTAAAGCCAGCAACCTGTAATGTTGTTTACTATTGTTGCAGCTCTGTATCTGTATTTATTATGTACATGATGTGGAGCTTTTCGCCCCGAGCATCCTCTGAAAAAGGACCTGCGTCCAGTCAGAATTTCCCGGCAAACAAATGTAAATAAATAAATAATTACCCTGAGTTTTTTGTTACTTGTGCTATTTACGGTGGTGGGATTGTCTTTTGAGCTTTGCCTAAAAAAAGGCACTATGGGGGTGGCAAGAGCCTTGGCCAGTATTTGAAAGCCTAAGGGTGACAGGTACAAGCCGTCTTTAGTGAAGCAGCATGGTTTGTCGAGCATGTCATCCCAGGCAGACAGACACTGGATCCCCTTTAAATGACACCAGAAACTTAGCCAGTTGTTGAAGTTGATCATTTTTTTCTTTATACCGTGGTATCATTCTTGGTGAGGGTAGGATGCTACTCAGGGATAGGGGCATACTGACCTGGGCTACGTGATCAGAGAGCTCTTCCATGTCTCTTTTCATATAGTCCAGGGAGGTATGGCTCAGGTCATTCACACCAACATGGTCAATGACAGAGTCATATTTGTACTTGTTCTGGAGTGATCTGAGTGCTTGTGTTATGTGGCGGATCCTGGCACCCGACAAGCAGCTAAAAGTAACCTTCTCCTAATTCAGCCTAGTGAGTGGTACATCAGTGTGCCTGACTATAGAGTCACCTATTACTAGTATGTTGGGTATGTTATTTTGCCTTAAGGGCTGTGACTGTGTGGCACACTGGTTTTGTGAAGTATGTGTTTCATGGTTTGTGTTGGGGGTGTGGGTTGCTTGGATGTCTGCTTTGAAGGTCTCTGTTGCTTTTGCAGATTTTTATTTAGAGCCTCCAAGTATGTTTTTGTGTATTTATGTGTGTTTTTTGCCAGTGCTGGTTTAATGGGTCTATGTGAGACTGGTAGTGTGATGCAAGTATTTCCCTTCTCCTCTTGACTGTCTGATCCAGGTTTGGGCTGAGAGAGCTTAGCCTCCAGTTTGGCTGTATAACTGCATCTCTTGCATGTATTAGTGTTTGGTGGTAGAAGGAGAGGGTTGTCTGTGTATATGAGGCAATTGTAACATTGCCACAAAATGCCCAGATTCACCAGTTGGACTGGAGAGTGCACCTGAAACTTCCCTTTGGACATGCCTGGATAGGTACAGTGAACTGTTTTACTGAATGGCTGGTAAGGTCAAATAGAGAGCCTTGTTCTTCTGTACAGTATATGTGGGTCTAGGGATAGGGTTTATAAGTGCATGCTATGAGTTTTGAGCAAGTGCCGGGCTGAGAAATGAATGGCTTCAGTGCTCAAGTTAAAGGTTTGTCTAGTTCCAAGGGAAAAATTGAAGAGGAGACTTTGTGGAGCCGGGAATAGTTATACACTAGCTAATCGGTGCTGCCCAGCACGCAAAACCAGGCAAATGCGTTTTTTATAGCAGGGAAATGGAAGAGAAATAAATTAGCCCAAAATGGCCAATTAACTACTAATTTCTGGAATGAAACCACTCCTCCAAGGACAGATAGGCTGCTCAAAGCTCCCCTCTCTCACAGGTGAACAGAGAAACTTACTACTATCCAAATAAGGTATATGCAAACACAGAGATTTGTAACACAGCCCTGAATCCAGCACTAACCTGAAAACTAGACTGTACTAGCTTAGAAATGTCGGAAACAAGTATATATATATATATATATATATATATATATATATATATATATATATATATATATATTTTTTTTTTTTCAGAAAATAAAGCAGATACAATAAAAAAAACACTTTAAATGCACAGAAAAGGATACTTATTGTTCTATATCTCAAATCAGAGTTGTAGTCAATGCCTCTAGTAATAAAGTAGGAAAAACACAAACACAGTAAAAGCAGATGAATAAAGTGCAATTCATATATATATATATATATATATATATATATATATATATATATATATATATATATATATATATATAAAACACTAGAAAATGAACAAACTGATTTAAACAAGTTACCCAATTAACCAGAAAAAAGCTCAGAACTGAGCTTTGCTCCAGCAGTCTTCAGTCAGACAAGTTGTAACTGCACACTCCTGCTACTGGGGTGCAGGGGAACGTTCTTCAAAAAAGATGGCTGAAACCACTCCTCCAGGGACAGATAGGCTGCTCAAAGCTCCCCTCTCTCACAGGTGAACAGAGAAACATACTTCTATCCAAGTAAGGTATGGCCAAATACAGAGATTTGTAACACAGCCTTGAATTCAGCACTAACCAGAAAGCTGGACTGTACTAGCTTAGAAAGGTAGGAAACAAGTATTTTTTTTTTCAGAAAATAAAGCAGATACAATCAAGAAAACACTTTAAATGCACAGAAAAGGATACTTATTGTTCTATATCTCAGATCAGAGTTCTAGTCAATGACCCAAGTAATAAAACACAAACACAGTAAAAGCAGATGAATAAAGTGCAATTATATATATATATATATATATATATATACATATATATGTATATATATATATATATATATATATATATATATATATATATATATATATATATATATATATATATAAAAAACACTAGAAAATGAACAAACTGATTTAAACAAGTTACCCAATTAACCAGAAAAAAGCTCAGAACTGAGCCCTGTTCTAGCAGTCTAAAATCAGACAAGTTCTAACTGCACACTCCTGCTACTAGGGTGCAAGGGAACTTTCTTCAAAAAAAGATGGCTTGGATCAGTGCTGAAGTTATACAAACAAAGCTAGATTCAGCAGGCCTGAATCTGGTCTATGCTACAGCAACAAGCCGCACCAATTTCAGAAAGAAACAGTTCAAATAAGCAGTCACAATAAGCCTGTGACCAGAAATTCCCAGCTCAGAAGGGCAGAATCCAGCCTCTCCTCCCACAAGAGTGCAGACCACAAACCTTCTTAATGTAGAATTACTGGCCTGAAGCCCAAGAGCTTAAACCGGAACTAATACACTTTTAGAATAGCAGACACTGAGCCTTCAATCAGCAATTCCCAGCTTAGAAGGATGTAAGCTACCTGTCCTGCCAAAACAGTGCTGTCCACAAACCTTCTTAATGTAAAACAACTGGTATGACACCCAAGTGCTTAAACCAAAAGACAGTTACAATTTAATCAGGCTACTTGTTGTGTCTTTCGGCTTTTCCTGTTTAGGGGTCGCCACAGCGGAACTCTGGTCCGCTAATGATTGGTAGTTGATTTTTACATGCCGAGTTACCAGCCCTGATGCACAACCTTCAACGAAGGTACGCCCATTCACGCATGTCTGCACGCAGAAGATGCTCTAGCTGAGAATCGAACCGGACAGCGTCTTATTGTGAGGTTACAACGCTACCGCAGCGCCACCACCGCAGGTACCAAGCAGTAATAAATGCAGCAGAATAAATAAAATTGAGTACTTTCAAGAAGAGGCAAAGGCAAAATAAAGTAGGAGGAAACATAAATACAGTAAAAACAGATGAATAAAGTGCATTTTTTATGTTGTAAGTAATGGTTTAATAAAGATGTTCCTTGTTTAGAAAAGGGGACATGAATTGAATAATTTATGTAGTGTTGCGTAGGTTATATGATATATAGGAATATATGTGAAGCATAATGTTAGTGAATTTTAACTTATTAATACTGTTTGATAACTTTTATATAACTGTAAATGTGCATATGTCACAAATGATAATTCAATAAAGGTGTTTTAAAAAAAAACTGCAGTGAGTCTTGTCTAGCTGCAGAAGTGTTCCTCAAATAATGATGTGTTTCTCTCCATCAGTAATGTTTATACCAGGAATACCAAGATCCACCTTTGACTTGCTTTAACTAGATTTGAAAAGAAGAGATACAGAGAAATGAGTGCGTTCATAAGCCGACATTTTATAAATATACAAGGCTGAGAAGTTTTCTACCTGCAGATGAAGTCTACATAAGGAAAGCTGTTCAGAATGTATGTTTATACTGTGGTAATCAGTCACTACCCATCTGTAGGCATACATGTTAGTCAAATCAATGCAAGATTTGTGGAGTAGGAGCCAGCCTGTGTACTTGGAAGTAAAGAACAGCAGATTCATGGACTTTCTTACATTTGCTACCAGAGACACATGATATACCTGTGACATTTGCAGTTGAGAAACACTCAGCTCTGTTTCTGGTGACCAGAGACCACTAGCATCCCTTATTTGCACTTGATGTGACAGAAAACAGAAATTCTTCCGAATTCACAAATGTGCCTGTTGCTATTTTCCAAGGTGTACATTTGCTTAGCTTAAATGCATGTTAAGTAATTATGAAACTTTATTTCTGGCAAAGAGAAAGAATACTCTCTGGTTTCACCGAAAGTCTGGCAGTCCACCTGGACTTTCATAATTAGAAAATTATACAGAGAAACTTAAAACAATAAACTATTGTCCAGTATCTTATAAACAATGCAATATATGTAATACTTTGTATTCAGAATGTATACTACTGAACCAAATATTTTCTTGTACTAATAAATTAGTTTCTGCTAGAAGTTCTTACCATAAGCAGGTTGCAGAGTACTTACTCTTGGCCATTCATATATTACTTCTTGCTGATACATTATGACTCAAAGTTTTATGAAGTACATGTAGTTATGATTCTTCCTAAGTTGGTTCGACACTCTGTAGTCATCCCTGCCTGTGATGTTCATTTTGAAGTTGTTGAACAACACACACTATCACTTTTGCTTTCTCAAATGGCAATTACTAATGTGAGCTACATTCTTTTAATGGCTTCTACCTACCATCAAAACCAAATGTATTGCAGGCATAACCCCCTCCCCCCATCACAATAAAGGGTACTTAAAACCAGAATATCCCTAGAGAAGAAAATTGAAAATATTGATGGTCTACAGCCCCACTCCGCCAACAAATTAGGAAATTTATAAGAGGACTGCAGTCATGCAGGCATAGTTGAAAAATACCCCTTGAAAAGGGTTAAGAAGATGATGGGTCTGTGAGCAGCTCTCCTAACAAAGACCCACACATCCGTTCACATGCACAAACTCACACAGGCACACACATGGATGGGAGCAGTGCTACAGTTAAGCAATGGTTTAAAAAAATATAAATGTACAGTTCAGCAAGTCTTTTACTGTTTAACTTTCTTAAGACACTGAGATCTATGAGTTGATAATATGAAGCAAAGTGGGAGCAGTTAACATCCCAGCATGAGGAATTGGGAGTTTGTCTAGCACAGCACCCAAGTCTTTTATGTTAGAAACATTTCTTTCAATTTCACAAAATAATAGCCTATCCCTTAACCTGGAGTGACTGAACCATGCTACCTTGCAAAATATGCTGGAAGAGAACACAGAATATAGAGGCTCCCTGAGTAACCTCCCAACCCCCCCCCCCCCCCAAGACACAGCCACACACATAGAAAAGGAAGGAAGCAAGTAGCCATTAAACTATTACAGGCAGGCAGTAGCACTTGAAAAAAAAAACACAGAGCTCCACCTGGACATCAGACCACACCATCCCAAAAATGCATCCACCATTCCAGTTCCTTCAACAGAGAGACTGCTCTGAACAACAACCAGACAGATATCAATCTCTACATTAATTGCACATTTCATGTAATCATGAAAGGTTAGCATCATAGTTTTCTAAAGTATTTCTTGTTATGAACAACACCTATAGGACCTGATAATCATAGAAACACTCTTTTTGCTGAGTATTTTACATTTTTAGACTAGTTTCCAAGTACACATATATTTTTTCTTATTTAGAATAAGTCTGCTTTGTTGTTACTGGGGATATGATTGAGGAAACCATATTGCATTTCAAATAATAGTGTAGTTACATTGCCTGAGTTATGTATGAGTGATCAGCTGTCGGCATGTTGTGAATACTTAAAAATGTTTAAAAAAAAAGTATTTAACCTTGTGGTACTCCTATAGTAGTTGTGTAGGTATATGACAGTAAGCTTTGCCAGGCTACCACTTTTGACCTTTTTGGTTGAGTAGTTTGTAAACCAGTTAATCTCCAGCTGACTGCAGCCCTTGGCTTGCACTTCACCTAGTAACAGGAAGTTATTGGGTAAGTCATATTTTAAGGTTATCGTTCACATTTTCAGAACCTGCTAACATTCTGTCTATCACATACACAGTTTTCACAATCACGTCTGTAAGGTATTTAAGAAATCTCTGATTGAAATTCATATGTTGATTAGTGTGACTAATATGCTCATCCCTATATTAACTTCCATTATAGAGGGTGTAAATGCTTGTCACAATTTTGTCCACCTTTGCTTAGATGGTTGTTTATTCATTAGATTATATGGAGCACAGCTAAATATTGAGCTACAATGGGGATTGTTTTGGTTTGTGACGTTATATATACATGGTAAATAACTGAAAGGAGACTGTCAGGAGATGTTAGTAGCATTTTATAAATTATAGAAAGGCTTTGCATTTTTGTAAATTATTTGTTATCTTTGTAAACCCACAACAAGCAAATAGCTCTTTTTAGGGATTAAATAGAGATCCTAATGGGCTTGATTGTAGTTGGGAGATCTTTGTTTAATATTTTATTTATTTATTTATTTAGTTAGTTGCAGTTGGTTAACCAGGATAGTCCATTGGGCCAAAAGAACCCGTTTTCAATGGAGTCCTTGGGAGAAAAGCTCCATACACAGATTACACAAAGATTACAGTGATTTACATTTTAACAATTTCTGGTTATAAGACAGAACAAAAAAATACTGAGGTTACAATCAAAAATGGAATGTTTTTTTTTTTTTTTTTTTTTGAAGGAGAACATTTCTCTAGTAGGATTGAGAATAAGTAGTTAGATGCAGTAGGCTTAGAATTTGCTAGATGCAAATAAGAAGTTGTTTACTAGATGCAAATATGAATTTGATATCTGGAATTTATGAGGTGGAAGACTGTAGGAAGTGGGGACTAGGTTATGAGGGGTGGGTAATAAATACAGAGGTCAGAATATGAATAACTTCTGCTCTGTAAAATTATCAAAGCTATAGACTAGATCTCAGGCTCTGCAGTCCTCTTTTATTTACTTATTTTGCTTTTTTTTTTTTTTTGACCTCATTCACTCAGAGCCAGGGTATAGTCAAATGGGGCAGAAGGCAGGATAATGGATCGATCCCTCCTTAGCCAAAGCAATATCCTGTTATTTTATTGTCTCTGTCCAAGTACCATAAAACACTTTTCTGACTTGCCAGTTACTATTTTCTTCTTTCCTTTTACAATGATCACAGAGATTTGGATTTCATTTAAAACTTTTATTTTAATTTTACTTAAATTCACTGAAAGCAGATTTAGGATGAACAACATTAATCTCTTCCCTTGAAACTTATTGAAAATTATTGAAAGTGTTTCTGGTAAGTCACTAAACTGCTAGGATTCGTAGTCAAATGGCATATAATGAAGAACTAACTAGTGGCTATGTAGAAGGTACACAGAGTCAAAAGACAATGCATAACATATCTGATAACAACCTGGGATAGCCAATTGGATATAAGTGTTCCTTTTTCATGGGAAGACCAACTGGATACCCCGGTGAAGTGACTTGGTCAGTCATACTGTATGCAAAGGCTAAGGGAGTCAAACCCTGCACTACAGGAAAGAGCTCATTAACAGATCATAACCTTTCTCATCTGCACTAATGCTTGACACACCCTGTTGCAGCCCAGCATAGACCAGTTCATACCCATGGGTCTGGAAAAAAACAAGCTAAATAAAAATGTATTTATATTTAGGACATTAAAGTTAAACCTTCACACCTGATGTAGTTGAGTTTATTCACAGACAGGTAAGAATCATACTCATAGAAAGTTACTAATATCATGACATCCCCTCCTTACAGGAAATTATTTTAAATATTTCTTGTTTATACTTATAAAGTTGCTATTAACAGGTGTTATATTAATAAACATTTTCTGTAAGATATGAAGTCTGAAACTCAGGGTTGTCATTATTTACAGACTGCAGTCTATGCACCTTACCAGAAAACCATACATTTTTCAAAAAACAGACCACAAGTATGACGGACACACACACACACACACACACACACACACACACACACACACACACACACACACACACACACACACACACACACACACACACACACACACACACACACACACACGCACACACGCACACACGCACACACACACATGCACAGAAATTACTATTAATTACAACCACTTGTATTTTTGTTCACTTCAGATATCTGACAGCAAGTAAATAATTTAAGACACAAATAATGGTCCAGAAATATATCTCATCTCACTGCTGTCAAAAAACATACAGTGCAATCCACTGCATCTCCTTCTGGCCTCTAAACTTTAATTTAAGAATTAGAGAGAAAGACCCAAAACCAGGAACATACTTTAAATATTACTTTTATGTACTTGGAAACTTGCTAGAATAATGTGCTTTGCATTAGCTACAATTTTTGAATGATACAAAGTCTAAAACTCACATGACTGTCATTATTTAATTACTACTATCCACAAAAATCTGCCTGAAAGCAACATATTTTGCTAGGAACAGACGAAACTCCTGCTCACCTTCTTGCTCAAGAATTCATACTGTAGGCAAATGGAGGTGGTACAGTGGAAGGAATCAAAACTTGTTTCCGACTACAGGAAACACACTAATTCACCTCAAAAATGAACACCAAAATAGGTGTTGCATAGACATGCATTGTCTGAGTAGAACTATGAAAATGTAATAGCTGGCATTATTTTTCAACTGTAATACCTGGCAGTTTGCCAGAAAGCAGACAATATTAGACATTTTCTGCAAAACTGAGAAAGGACAAGAGGCAGCCAACAATTTCCAGTTGTAAATTTTTACATTTTAGGCTGTGAGCCAACATTTTTAAATTGTTCCCTATGTTACTGAAACTTCCTCCAGCCGGTTGCCCCTGTATCACGTTGGTAGGTTAATGAAATAACTGTAGTGGTTCATTGAGCCAGATGTCTATGTCAGGTGCTCCCATAAGCCCTGAGGTAGTTTCATTTTGTATCCGCTCAGGTTCCAATGATCTCTCTAATCATTCATTCTCGTACACTGGTGTAGTATTTATGACATGGGAAACATTTGGATTACTATTCATCATTGTCACATTTTCTGGTCTTCCTATAGATATGGAGGACGTCTGCAATGTTTGTAACATAGATTGTGACAAAAGCTCCACTCTAGCTGCTAGGTCTTCTATGTGCTGGGTCATGAGTCCAGTTAAGATAGATAAATTCCTTTCTTCATTTTGTGTTGAATGTTGACTTGAGCTAATCAAACTTCCAGAAGCCATTAAGGACACACCAGAACTAAGAATACACAGCAACTTCAAACTAAATACAAGAAATGAGCACTGGAATCGTAGTCCACAGCCAACGGAAAGATTTATTAATGTAAAACAAACAATATGAAGCGCTTTTCGTTTGGTCAATGACTCAAACTTCTTCAGATAAAATTCTGACTTCAAAAACTACTTGAAAATGTTTAAATTATGTGACTTGTCTCATTTACATGTTTAATTAAAACATTAACCCTTTAAGAATCAAATTGCATTAAGAATTACTGCAGCCTGGATTAAAACCACACAAAGTGAATTAAAGCAGCCAAATGGAACACAAAAAACAACAGTAATCATATTGCAATACAAATCCATCTCTGACCTTTATGCAATATGCTGTTAACATGTTGTATTGTAGTTAACCTCTGATCTGCTTCTATTATAATAAATATTTGTTGGACCTCAAGTGTTATATTAGAAAACTGAATTTAGCTGTGTTACTAGGTAATGTATGTAATTCAACTGCTGATTTGAAAATTCCTAGTACTTACAATCCACCAATTCATCCCACATTAGCTCTATTCGACAGAGTGTGTGAATTAAACATTAGAACATTAAGTAATTATAGAAACAAGTTGAAAGAGTTTAAAAACGTAAACATCAGTGAAACTGAAGTTTTGAACGACTTTAGGCATCTCCCTGTAAGAGTAATGAAGCCTGATTTTGGGGGGGGGGGGGTGGCTTGGTAGTTATGAGTATAGATGATTATAACTTTAAGATGAAACAACTACTGGTCGGCCCCACCTATGATATAATAAGTTTAAACAAACTTAATTCAGCATATAGGCATGTGAATTCATATTTTAATGACATGTTTATCCAGGCAACAATAGATATTCACACATTTAATTATATTACTACATTGTACCCCGGAACACTGAGGGTGTTTGGTTTACCTAAGATACATAAGAGTATCAATAATCCTCAAATGATCACACTAGTTGAAGCAAGACATTCTATAACATATGCGAGCACAAAGGGAGTAGACTTTGTTCTCAAAAAATACATTAAAAAGGAGAAACAAATATGTTGTAACTCGTGGTCTTTTTTAGAAGACCTGAACAAATTAGAGTACAATCAAGTCTACAGTTTCCTGACCACTGATGTCAGAGACCTATATACTTCAATACCTCACCTGGAAGGTTTTGAATGGATTTCAGCCCAAATGAGACAGGGAGGAGGTCCTCTAGAGGAAATCAGACTTATTGAGGAGCTTTTAGACATCATTTTGTCTCATAACTTCATTTAATTTGACAATGAAATATACCATCAGAAAATCTGGGTAGCAATGGGATCACCGTATGGCACAAGTTTTGTGAACATGATGATGGCCCATTGGGAAAACGAGTATATATTCAATCATATTAACATCAAAGCGCAAATACATTACTACACCCGATTTTTTGACAATATTTTTATTGTACTAAAAGGAGATATTGGAGAAGTGGGTATGTTAATCCAATATCTGAATAACACTATGCATTCTTTGTATTTCATGAGTCTTTTTTATACTGAATCTATAACATATTTAGATGTAGACCTTAAAAAAGATAGAAATTTGTGAGGATATAGAGCAAAAATTTACAGAAAAACAACATATTCCAACACTTTCTTGCATTTTACTAGTTCACACCCTTATCAACAAAAAAAGTCAGTCATCAAAGGACAGTTCGTAAGAGCAGCAAAAATGGTGTCATTAGAAAATGATTTTAGAGATGAATGTGAGAACCTTAGGTTGATGTTCCCAAAGAGAGGGTATCCTAATGGACTAATTACAGAATTAATTATGGAAGTCCAAGACAAAGGAAGCAAAGCTATGTACCAACCAATTTTGAAAATAGGACCCCTACAAGAACTACCAGTGAGTTCCACCACCTTCCATACTGAAGTTGACTTACCAAGCTTTAATGGTTTAGACACATATATTGAATCTAATAATAACAGTACTTATAGTATACATTTTATCACCACTTTCAGTATACAAGCTTCAGAAGTCAAAAAGATTATAATGAAAAACTGGAACTTAATCAGTATGGACAGAGAGATTTTATACAAAGTAGGTGACCATCCAATAGTAATTTTCAGGAGAGGGCAGAATTTAAAAAATCAAGTAGAGAAACCATTTGTTAACATGACACATAACATGGGCATGTTTAAGTGTGAAATATGTAATTTCTGTAAATTCATACAGACTGGAAGGAAATATCAGGTATAGAACAACACTTACAAAAAATTCAACTGTAACTCCAAATTAGTTGTTTACTTAACCCAGTGCCAGTTATGCCCCACTTTTTACATCGGTAAAAATGAACGCAAAGTGAGGGAGTGCATATATGAGCACCTGTATTGCATTAATAAAAATAAGATGGAGAACACACTGGCAAGACATATCAGTCACTTTCCAACACATCAGTTCAAATTCAGGGCTATTGACCAAGTGAATTCAGATACTAGGGGAGGCCCAACTACTATTCTAGAAAAACTAGAATTGTTATAGCAATTCAGTACTAACGGTTATGCATACCCTGGTTTAAATGAAACTTGTTCCATCTTGTGCTATTTAAAGTTGAAAAGTTTGACTAGATGAATAGGGCCAAAAATGTAACATTTATTATAACAGAAGCAGATTAGAGGTTAACTACAATACAACATAACAGCATATTGCATAAAGGTCAGAGATGGATTTGTATTGCAATATGATTACTGTTATTTTATGTGCTCCATTTTGCTGCTTTAATTCACTTTAAGCGTGGTTTTAATCCAGGCTGCAGTAATTCTTAATGCAATTTGATTCTTAAAGGGTTAATGTTTTAATTAAACATGTAAATGAGAAAAGTCACATGATTTAAACCTTTTTAAGTAGTTTTTGAAGTCAAAATGTTATCTGAAGAAGTTTGAGTAATTGACCAAACGAAAAGCTCCTCATATTAATTGTTAGTTTTACATCAATAAATCTTTCCATTGGCTGTGGGCTACGATTTCAATGCTCATTTCCTGTATTTAGATTATGCATTGGGTCAGGGAGTCTGTTGTTAGTTTTGTGGATGTGTGAGAAATAGCATAATACTGGATCCTTCTAGACTTTGTAGTCTAGATAGAGGTCACCTGTCAAGAGCCTGTAGGAAACAAAAGTGAGAGAGAGCAATTTTAGGCACAAGGGCAGCTAAATGAAGACATGCCCTTGATTACCTTAGTGAGGAAATGCTCACACAAGTACATACAACAGGGGCTATTATACTCTATGATGGGCCTGATAAGTGAGTAGAGAGGTTTGATAACTTCCATAGTTCTGGAAGAAATACCCCTGGTGATTAGTCTGGTAAGGTAAATGGATTTCCTAACAATAGTGGCTACGTGGTAATCAAAGAATAGTTTGTTGTCAATGAAAGGGCCCTGGTGCCTAATGGTTGCGTCAGTTTCATGGGCAGTGCTATGGTAGTTACTTATAAAAGTAATAAGTTACTATTATTAGTTACTTTTAGGTTAAAGTAATATAGTACTATTACTTATTACTTTTCAAAAAAAGTACTATATTATTATTACTAGTTACTAACTGAAGTAACTAGGTACTGTTGAGTTACTTTTACATAAGTATAGTTTATCAATTGTCATGTTCAGATTTACTCACACAGAATACATGCGTATTGTACATGAATGCGAGTGTATGAAAGTTGTATACGCAGTGTCACAATAATGATGAATAGCATTTTACAGCTTACCAAGTTCCACAGACTAGTCTTTATAGTCAAAGAGTCACAATTTAATACTTAAACCAAAGTACACACAGCCAGCAACACAAGACCCATAACAAGTTACAACCCATCAAATTTTCAACAACCTACATTAGGCTAATCTGCTAAAACAAATGCTGAGGACACAAAAATGCTTACAGAAAATGTCATGTATGTCTAACAAGACTGTTAACACAACAAAGTCAACCAAAATATCACTTTATATAACTATTTACAATGACTACACATTTCTGTTGGCTCGAAGAAGTAGCAACTTTTCAAAATGATCGTCGGTGAGGCTATTTCTTCTTGCAGTCAGCACTTGTCCACCAAGACTAAATAGGCATTCAATGGGTGTACTAGATGGCAGAGCTGTATTAGTGTTCAGAAATATCTTCTTGACTATAGGGTTATTGTTGAGAGAAGGGTCAGCCAGATTCATCTGAGAAGATATGTTGGCAGTGGCTGATGTCGACTCTGAAACTGAAGAAGCTGTCTTCAACAGTTAATGCAGAAGCTTCAGATGACCCACGTGCAGGTTCATCCAGTTTCTACATGGCATCAAGGTGCGGAGCCTTGCCTCTGAGTTTCTGCTCTTCGCTGTCATCCATTGTAAACGGAACTGTGGATGCACTATGCTAGCCAAAATGAGCTCTTCACGCTCCAGAAGGTGATTGAACTGAGCCTCACTGCCTTTAAGAAGAGCATCAACTAGCTGCACAACAAGCTTCACAGATTGCCTGACTTTGGACAACTTGTTTTTCAGGCATGTAAAGGTGGGGATCAGGATTCCCTTAAGCTTTTCAGCTCTGGCTGCATGATGTCCAGAGCCATTGTCAGTGGCTGCATTGCTTGCACAAACTCAGCAACAAAGGTAATTTCTGCAGGCCTGAAGATGGGAATTCCAATCTGTTCACATATCTCATTGAGCAAGCCTTCACCACGAGTTGCAATGAGGTGAATTTCATCGTGTAGAAAGTGGAATTCCATCGTGTCGCATTGGGAATAATCAATGCCAGATCACACTTATTTCAAGCCACCTCAGCAGCTTGGGTGCTGCGACTAACCTTGTTCTGAGCAGCATAGCATTTGGCCATGGTGCTTCACATGATCTTTTTAAACTGTGCATCATTACAAGCAGATTCAGCATTGTGCATGGCAGCTAGATTCAATGTGTGTGCTGCACATCTTAGATGTTCTTGTTTGCCCTGACTGACTCAGCATGGCTGTCATGCTGCTGTAAATCACTTCATCATCATCATCATCATCATCCTCATCTTGGGACAGAATCCTTGTAGTTTCAGATCACTCACATTCTGAGAAGACAGTGAAAGCCTTTACAAACTTGCTGCCATTGTCAGTAATTGTTGCACACACCTTTTGATCTATTTTGTACTTGATGGGAATGCTCTCAAGAGTTGATGCTATGAGATCATATGTATGCCTCCCCTGTAATCTGCAGCATGACAAAGCAGCTAACTTTCTTTGGCGTGTGTCATAGTCGATCCAGTGGGCAGTGACGCCAAAGAAACTATGATTCTGATGGGTCCAAATGTCAGCCGTAGTGCAAACAGTTGAAATAGTTGCTAAGGTTTCCATCAGATTCTCTTTCATATCACTGACTGTTTCTCCACTCGTTCAACTAGTGTTTTCCTGCTCATGACCACCTTTCCTGGCTGCAGGCCACTTACAAGGCTGATGAAGGATGGCTGTTCAACAATGTGGAAACACTGCATGCCATTCACCACAAAGTCAGTGATCAAACTATCCACCTTAGACTATGTGACAGGACCAGAACCAATGACTGCTGCAATGGATAGCTTTGTCAATGATTTTTTGTCCAACTTGTCAGCATCTGAAACAACTGGTTTCCTCTTCAGACTATTTAGCTTTCCAATTGCAATAGGATGTCATGTCTGAATATGCGTTTTTTAAATTCAACGTACTGTTTACCACAGTTTTGTAAGGCTTCTTTGTCGGTGGATGTAGCTTATATTTCACATCAATGTTTTTTACATCATTCATAATTAGGTCAAAGAATTCCGTGTACACAGATTGTTCAAATGAACTTTGGCTTTCCATTTCTGAGTGAAAGCACTAAGCAGAAAAATAAATGGATGTGCTTGGAATATATATTTATATATACATATATATATATATATATATATATATATATATAGCAAATGGAAACTAAGTTTAATCTTTCTTAACTGAAGCCTCTGTCAAAATGTGGCTCTGACTGGCTGAAGCTTAGAATAAATGGACTGCCAGAAATACAAAATAAAAAAAAGTTAAAGTTAACTGTGTATAACTTTTGTTTTTAAAAAGATGAACCTGCAGTGAATAAATTTTCTAAATTTTTTTTAATAGCTGAATAAAACACTTTTATATCTGAAACACCTAAATAGTATATGAAACAGCATAAACAACTGAAATGCTGCAAGAGTAAGCTTTTATTTTAGCAAAAAAAAAAAAAAAAAGTGAAATTCTGTCCTATGTGGAATACTCCCCATTCGACCTTTAATGAACCCACTGGCCTGCTTTTCCGTGCAGAACAGCTTTGTCTCTGCTACACAGCTTTCATTTTGGTCCATATAAAGCAATTACTGCCAAACGGCATTGATGTCCCCCCAGAGCAGACCCTCCTGTGGCAACCCCCCCAAAAGCAGTCCCATACCCAGCAATTTCAGTGGTCCATTGCTTGGCTATTTCTCCCTAGTTACCATAAACACTGTTCAAACCTGTCAGTGTGCATACTGCTTTCTTACTTACTTCTACAATGATTATAGATATTGAAGTAAAAGAGCACAAACACTGATAACCATTTGCTAAACAAACAATACAGTATCACAGTGAAAATAGACTTAGCATGACTACGTAAACATCTCTGCCCTTGAAACTCATATTCATTGAAATAGCACTAAAATGCACATTCAAACAAAATGCATCTGGCCAGTGGAGCACATCCACACAACAGACCACTCTAATACAATATGCAGAGGATTGCACTCTTATTTACACATCTGAAACATGGCATAACTCCAAAAAATTACTCAGGAAGATTTAACAGCCACTGAAACATGGCTTTTTAACTCATAAGTCAAGCTCAATCCAAAAAAGACCAAATTACTACTTGTTTCCCCAAATCCCTCTGTCATGAAAAAACAAAATTTAAAGTCCTCTCTTTCGATAATATAAATATTGAAGTCACTTCTCCTAGCAAATTATTAGGATATAGTGAATGATAATCTGACATTCGACCTGTATATACAAAACTGCATAAGAAAATCTCATCAAAAACTAGGAATTCTTTACAGAGCCAAAAACTTTCTCACTGACACAACTAACACTACACTTGCCACTACTTATCCCCTCTCTACACTTCTTTATGGTGTTCTCATCCTCACTAACCTCCAGGCTTCACAAAAATTAAAACTTGAACAATGCAGTAATAAAGTTGCTAAATTTGCAGCAAATACTCCATTGACAACCCATTACTGTACAGCACTTGTTCTTCTTTTGTCTTTTCCCAGTTAGGGGTCGCTACAGGGGAACTCCGATCCGCTAATGATTGGCAGTAGATTTTTTTACAGGTGCCGAGGTGCCACCTCGACACCCAACTTTCAGTGAAGGCACACCCATTTTACGCATGTCTTTCGAACACCACTCGACCATGGGGAGGACATGCAGACTCCACACAGAAGGCGCTCCAGCTGAGAATTGAACAAGAGAACCTCTTGCTTTGAGGCAACAATGCTACCACTGCACCACCAAAGCCTAAATTAGTTAGAACTGCCTCATCAATAAACAGGAAATACACAGTTTCTTACCACCTATAAAATTATCCAGCATATATCTGTCTGTCCAGGACTAAAACATTTTCTACGCAATTATATTTCCAGTCGGTGATTGAGATCCAGTGACCAAAAACTCCTGTCTTTTTACAAACCTTACATCTTCATCCTCATCTCCTTGTCTTTTGACCATCGGCTGTTATTTTCCATTCATCTCTTGTGGAACTCGACTACCATCCATTTCAGTCTTCACTATAACTTTTGAGTCGGCTATCAACTATATATATTGAGTCAGCATTCCTTGGCTTCTCACTCCTTTATGATTTTATTTTTTTCTACCCCTGGTCTCAAGATCCCTCACTCACGCCTGAACATTCAAGGAGGTCAGATTCTAAGCACTGAATAAGCAAATACGTTTTCCATTGTCCGTTTCCTGTCACATACTCATTTCTAATCCATTTAGTCCATTCATTCCTCACACCAGTTACTTATAGATTTTTTTGCATAAACATATTGTCCCATTCAACTTCTGTTGTGAGATTTTTTGAATAATGTCCTAATCCTTATCTTCAATAACCGTTATTTTGTCCTACAATTTCTGACTATTTGCCCTCCTTACTCATCTACATCAGGGAAAATTAGAATATCTTAGCTAAATTATTTTATCCAAATGTAAATTAAAGTTAAATTCATTTATTTATGTAGTGTCAACTTTGTTGTTCCACTGAAAGTGCTGCAGTGTTTAATTTACATGTGAGATCCACTCAGTCATAAAATAAGACAGAAACGCAAGTAGGAAACTATTAAAATTAACAACATTGCATACACTGAATAAATAAAGCATGAAGCAGAACTACCAACATGACACAGGAAAAGTTAAATGACTTTCTTGTTCATAGCATTATGCATGTTCACAAACTATAGCAATATAAGTTGGCAGAGCTTCAAGTGTATGCTGCAAGCCACCAGGAAAGGCATATCCCCGACATATGAAGGAGGGTGGAACAGAAGAAGGAAGCTCATATATATTTCACAGAGTTTCTAAAATATTCAAAATCAGCTGTGTAGCTGGTTAAGCATAGACTGCTTAGTAATTGTAAGCTACTGGTATAACACCAACTCATCCATTTTTACTCATATAAAAGTAAGAGATATGCTGCTACCATTACAAATGCAGAGATAAGTCTGACAACTCAGCCTGATTTGACTATTCAGGCTTCATACATTAATTCAGTGCAACACATGACTGAAGACAAGTTCAGCAGGACCAGGACAGACCCCATAAATGGAAACATTATACTGGGGGTCTTCCAAGAACTGATCCAACTGTAGGGAACACCTCAAGTACATCTGTTTTCCTCCCATCAGAAAATATCAGAAAAGACAGCTAAAGAAATTCTGCACCAGGTCTCCTTGCAAACAGACACCCCACTGCCCCAGGTTTATTTGACAAACCCATCTTTGTTGAATTCCATGGCTGTGTACAGGATGTGAAGAATCTAACTCTTTCTTTTGGCTTTTCCCGGTTAGGGGTTGCCACAGTGGATCACCTATCCATCATTGATTGGCAGTGGATTTTTATGGTGTAGAGTTGCCAGCTCAGCACCCGACCTTCACAGAAGGCACACACACACACACACACACACACACACACACACACACACACACACACACACACACACACACACACAGTCACGCACACACACACACACACACACACACACACACACACACACACACACACACACACCTACCTGCATGTCTTTAAAGTTCACTCAACCAAAGGAAGGACATGCAGACTCCACACACAAGGCACCCCAGCTGGAAATTGAACTAGAAAACCTCTTGTTATGAGGTGAGAACACTACCTGCTGTACCATTATGCCACTCTTATTCCTGCCCAGACATGGTGCTACATAATTACATTTGCTTTCTAACCATCTCTATGTTTCGTAGCATAATGTGAAGACAATTACTTTAATGTCTGTCAAAGTTCACACATGCTTTACTTAAAGCCTACATTTCTCTTCCTCCTTTCAGCTATCTCTCTTTCCTTCTGCCTTTAAGCCCTTAACTCTTTCTATTCATCATCATCATCATCATCATCATCATCATCATCATCATCATCATCATCATCATCATCAAGCAGCTTATAGCATGACTTCCCCTGGAGCTTGGCTGAGTTCATGCAGGAGGTTAGGGCCAGCAAGCAAAAAGCTGAACCATCCCTGTTGACTACCCAAATGTTGGCCTCTCCTGGCAGTCTCTCATCCTGATGATGAGGTAGGAATGAGTTGACTGTTTGGGAGAGGGCTAATGATCAGCAGACTGCAAGGGAAAAGAAATGGAAGCAGTGCTTGGATCTTTCCTACAATATCTGGTTACTACAGCTGTGTTCAATCATAATATTTCCATTGCAGTCTTATTCTTTATTTCTCTGTCCTGCCATTGAAGTTATCTGGTGTTAAGTTAATACAAATATCTGTTAAGTTTCCATTTATCAGTATTAATTCACCATCTGTTCTCATTTTTATTTATTTATGCATGCAGCACATCTGTTAATTCCTTATCCACTGTTGTTCTCACATATATTCCTTGAATTTTAATGTGTTTATCCACAATTATTTTGATGAATATTGTCTTGTCTACATGGTTGTGCCATGTCTCTATGGCTTTTGGTCTGTAACTCCAACAATAATGGAATTTACCATTTGTACATTTCCAGTTAGTAAATGGAATTAGTAGGCAAACAAACAAATAAGTTGCAGTCAATTATTCCATGAAATTAAACAGCAATGTAATGGGACTGGTTATGCAGCATATAAAACACATTCAGATTTGGCAACCTTTTTAGTAAATTAACCATTTGCATGTTTATGAAGTATCAAACCATAAGCATGCCAGTCGAGAAATTAACCACAAAAAGCAATTAAAAAAGATATTTTATTTAAAACACTAACAAATGGAGAAAGAAACAGAAGTGCCTGGAAAAATGGTTAAATCCAATTAGTGTGTAATATGTGTCAGCTTTCCTTTTCCCTTACATGTTTTGTGAACTACTTCCCTACATCTGAACTGCCCCTGCTCTTCAGACAGATTCTCATTTGACAGATACTTTTTCTTTTCCTCCTAAATGCCCACTCTTGTGCTAGAGTGGGAGGGGTTACAGTCAGTAAATAATTGCAGATATGACTATTACAAATGTATTTTCCTTAGAAACATATTAATTAAAATAATCTTGTTCTAGTAAACTAAATGTGCCAGTATTTTAAAATTGATCCTGCTGTAGGAAATTAGCAGCTATTTCTAGAATTGTCCCTAGTTTTAGAGGTAAGAGGTTCTGATCTATATTTACTTCTTAAACAAAGATCTGGACAGCAGTATGGTAAACAAAGAATAGCATTTCTCCAAATGTTCTTCTCCAGAGAAGATCCTGACATCATGAATGTAGACACGCAGTGATCATGGCAGCAAAAATAGGCCAAAGGCAGTTATAAGCTGTCTTTTTCCAAAGTTTTGAAGAGCCTATAATGTTGCAGTCAGAATTACAACATCAATTTAAAAGTTAAGTTGTAACAACCAAAAAGGTAAGTAGCTCAAAGTTTTTACCATCATTTCTTGGCACAGTAAAGATAAGAATATAAAATATGGCATCCTATTTCCTTGAATGGATGATTATAGCAATAACCCACGCCTGGGTGTGGGTAATGCTGGATTTACCCACGGTTGGCGTGGTTTGGTCCCGAGAAGCCCGAGGACCAAACAAAGCCAACCGTGGGTAAATACAGCATTACTCACCAGAAGTGGGTTATTGCTATATATGACATTATTTAAGAAAAGAAACTATTACTTTTCTTAAATAATGGCATAGTATAATGCCTGTTTACTGCCCTTCCGCAGATGCCTGGCATCCGCGGCAGTTCTGATGTACTGCACGCCTGCGCAGTACATCAGAGCTGTGGGCAAAAGCAACGGAGAAAGCAAGATCTCCATTGCTTTTTTTTACTGTTTTCACTATGTTAAATGGGTTTAACATAGCGAGACAGTTTTAAAATAAGCAATGGAGATGTCCGTTGCTTATTTTAAAACTGTCTCGCTATGTTAAACCCATTTAACATAGCGAAACAGTAAAAAAAGCAATGGAGATCTTGCTTTCTCCGTTGCTTTAAAACCTGTCTCGCTATGTTAAATGGGTTTAACATAGCGAGACTTTAAAATAAGCAACGGAGATGTCCGTCGCTTATTTTAAAACTGTCTCGCTATGTTAAACCCATTTAACATAGCGAGACAGTGTAGAGTTATACTAATGGAAAAAAGTCCGGGCGACCGGACCTTTTTCCATTAGTATAACTCGATTTACAATGTGCACGCTGGCCAATCAGCGTGCACGTTTTGGGGGGGGGGTCATGGTATAATATACAGTAATCTAACTTGCAATCAAAACAGGAAACCTTGACTTGATGTAATTTTGTTATGAAGATGTTGAATATGCTTTTTGCCAGGTATTTTTAAACTGAAATAAACTTGAATGTGATTTATTTGCAAATTAAACACAAGTCAGTAGTTCTGATGTAGAAAATCCTTACTGCTAAACTGATCAGTACAAACACTGCTGCATCCTCTCCCTCCACCCCTTTTTAGCATGTTCAGTCCTCTACCAGCATCTAGTAATTAAAAACTGTTAGTATAGTTGAAATGTTAAGAGGGAAGGAGGTGGCGTCAAGTTCTTATAGTGAGAGTTCACACATTTTATGAACTCCAAGATTATCTCAAAATGTGTTCTCAAATGGAAAGGCTTTTGGAGGAAAACTTATGCATGAATGTGGTTCTATGCAATTTTTAGTGATAAATATTCACATATATACAGTGCAGAGTGACTTTTGGAAAACAGGCAAATGCACACTCGCAGTTTGATGACCGAAATCAACCAGTGTTATCAGCATTGATGATACTGCATGAATGGTTTAGTTGCAAAAGTAATTGGTGTATTTGAAACAGAATAAAAAACAACTTCCTAATTAGAAATGTAGCAGAAGACTAAGGCTGTTAGCCCCTTTTTTGGAGAGTCCAGGGGGATAAAAGTTCCACATGTAACAATGGGAAATACAATATAAACACTATAATGGTGGAGATGCAAGAACAAGAGACAGTTTAGACCATTTTAATAGTTTATGTAAATCTGAAACAAACCCAGTGGAATAAAATAGCAAGAATTTGTTACAAATACATCTTACCTTCACTTGTAGTGTACCAGAATGGCTGTTTACAATTCCCCGGCAAGTATTGGTGACTTTACAACTTTACTTGAATTCTGCGTGCCAGTAAGTTAACTTCTGCATTGGCGTGCGTCCACGCGTATGACACACGCATGATCCTCCTTAAAGGAGAACATGCTGTAGTGTTAAGAATTTTTTTTTTGTGGTTTAGGAAGTCTGCGTTGCGGACTGCCCCTCTCGCTCTCCCAGCTACATGGCTGAATTCAAGCAAAAAGTAACACAAAAGTAATTCACATTTGCATTACTAGTTATTAAAAAAGTAACATATTACAATTACTGTTACTATATTGAAAAGTAACACATAATATTACTAGTTACTTAAAAATGTAATATATTACAGTAACACATTAGTTTTGTAATGCGTTACTCCCATCACTGTGCATGGGTGCCCAGTTTTACTAAAGGACAGAGTACTGCATTTCTTGGAATTTAGTTTTAGGCCATAGTCTATGCATCACCTAGTGGAACACATTACTCCTCCTGAAGAATTTGGAAGTCAGATGGGGAGTTTATGACAGCTGCAAATTTGCATTCATCTGCAGGCTTGGTCATCCGCAGATCCTTGATATCAACCTTTACATCAGAAAAGTATATAACAAAAAGCATTGATCCTAGAGGGACAAATCTAATAAATAATAATTATGAAGAGTGCATGCAACCCAAAGTAATAGTTTAGTTTCTGTCAGTTAGCCAGTTTGCTATCCAGTGGGTAAGATAGTGGGTTACATTTAGCTTGATTAGCTTGTCAGTAATGCCAAAAAATGGGCTGGTATCAAAGGCCTTGAATGATTGGCTCAAGTCTAATGCATATGTGACATATTCAAAGGGGTGCACTTCAATATCTCAAAATACTGAAATCTCAAATTTCAGTATATCGAGACTAAAATATCGAAAGCCCAGTTGCGCGAAAGTCCACATAACTGAATCCGGAAATGTCGAATCAGCGGTTGTGGTGATGCGCTGTGTTAATGGATAGCTGGAGATTCAGGTAAGTGTTTATATTTTAAAGGTTTTGGGTAGGGATTTTAGTGTATGTTCGTGTTTTGGGAAATTGTAGGTGTAGGTTACGGTATGTAGGTAAGAGTGTGTAAGTGTTGAGAATGGTGGTGTTTGTACATATGTGATGTGTGTTTGTGCGAGGGGAATATAGAGTGTGTAGTGGTGTGTTTAGTGTCTTTGTCTTTTTAGTGCAACCTCATAGTTAGTATATATATAAGTAGGGGATTGTGGGGGATCTAACCCCCCAACACGGGGAGTGCAGGGGAGCTCGCCCCCCTGCTTATATGTAGGGTAGATTTGTGTATTTGTGTTGTGTTTGTGTGTGTTTTGTTTGTTGTAGTGTGGGGAGGAAGGTGTATGTGTGTTTGTGTGGTGGAGGGTGTATTTAAAAGTCGCAATTTTGAATTTCGTGCTTTTGGGGTTTCGGTATTTTGAATTTTTGGCTTTATAGTCTCGAGATACTGAAATTCAACATTTCAGTATTTCAACATTATAAAGTGAATCCATTCAAAGACCCCCACCAGAGTCACGAGACAGGATCTGCCTTTAACAAACCCATACTGGCTTGGATCTAGGGATTGCTGTCTACCTACATCCTTGTTAATAAGTTCCATGATGATGATGATGAATTCCATTACTGTGCATATAAGACTTATAAGAGTATAGTTTCCTAGATCAGTGGTGGATCTCCATTGTGTTGTGGGATAATTACTTTAGCTCTATTTCCTGTTACACAAATCCAGTGGAGAGGCTGATGCTGTGAGCCTGTCAGACAATGTCTAGTGCTAACAGGAAGGCAGCCTGTCACATTATCAGGACCCATGAAGCAAGTGTTTTTTCCTTGGAAAGAGGACTTGCTTGAAGGTGATCAGAAGGGTGATGTGGGTGTGCTAATACACTGGGGAAGATTAGGGAGAGAGAGGTATCATCTTTTCTAAAAGATTGCATAAGGCTAGACTAAAGGCTTGTCTGCTACTGGTACATTTTAACCATGACAAGCTCCAGGAAGTCTTTCTTTTATTGGCTCTACATTTCAGTCCATGAAAAAGAAAAAAAGGGAACTGTCAAAAAACAGAGCAACAGAGCAGTGGACCATACTCAGATGTTGTTTTTTATTGATGATTTTTATGATGCCCCCCCAGTCAAGACTGGGCCCAAGGTCACCTTCTACTGGATCTGGCCCGGCATCCAGATGTCCATGATTTAGTTTCCTGTATGAATCCTTGAGGTCCATTTTGATGAGGACTCAAGTCAGAGGCAACTTTTCAGGAACCCAAACTTGCAATAAATTAAGCAAGTCTTTTTTTTTGGGAACAAGCCCCTCACACCCACATATTTATTTATTTATTTATTTGACATTTGTTGACCAGGTTAGTCCAACTGAGCTCTTCCCCTTTTTCAGCGGAGACCTGGGGAGAAAAACTACACAGTTAATCCATATGCAAAATATATATATATATATATATACCAACTCTACAATCACACAAGCACCAAAAAAGGAGACAAAAAACAAAAGGAGTCAGTGCTGGCACACACCTAGAAACTGAACAGGCAGTGATTTCCTGTGGAAAAAATCAGTTGGGGAGTCTAGTATCGGGTAATTGAACTCGACCAGAAGGACCTCATCTACTTTCCACTCAGCGAAGAACAGATACATGCTACTTATGCTATGGCCATCTTGCTGATAACTCTCTGCAGTCATGCAGGTCTGCTAGTGCTACCTGAAATGCAGTTTAATGTACAGTTTGTTTCTGGTGTGCTGTTTGCCCCTGCCTTTCAGGCCATGTACATATATAGACATTGAAAACTACCACCTGTATGAGAACAGGAATAAGCAGGAGTATATAACCTACTAACATCTAGTTCAAGGAAGGGCATATTTATTTTTCTTTCGACTATGAAATATACTTCCATTGGGAAACTGCACAAGCTGAAGTATATACAGAGCATAAAGGTGTAATAACTGCTGTTTAATGGGTAGGTGGTTTCAGTGGGTGGGTGGTTGGGATAGTAGACAGGGCCCATATAGGACTGGTGTTGGGGCTGACATGAAGCTGGAGGCAAGGAGGTACTAATATGTGTGCCTTTTGCTACAGTTGTGAGCACTTTCAGTTGAGATCACTTAAAAAAAGTTTGTGAGATGTCAAACTGCTCTGTAAGCTGTCAGTATGTGATTATAATTGCAGTTGCAAAATGACAGCTTGTAAACTGTGTTCTTGTTTTTCAAAGGAAGTAATGAGTTATTAAGTAGTTATGTTAATTAACATACTTTCTCTAAACCTTCTTTGTATTATAACAGAGACAGCACAGAACATTTATAAAAAACATGCTTTTTAAACTAGCATATCTATTAACTTATCACTCTCTTAAAAATGCAGTTTTATGGTTTACAAGATGTTATTCAAAAATTGGAATTGCTTATAGAGAAGATGTAATTTTTTTTTCCTTGGCAGCAATCTCCCTTGCTACATCTCTGTGCCTGGGCCTACTACAGTTCCCCTAACCTCTTCATTCTTCTAACTGATGTGGAGTCTTCCACCTTCTTCTTTTTTTCCTCTTACTTTCAAGTCCTCTACCCATGTATGCTTCTGTGTCATCACTTCTGTTTTTTCCTGATTTCTTGCCTGCAGTCTGCCTGCCTCTATTGTCTCTATTTTCCTGGTGTGTTTTCTGCATGGTTTCACTGATTCCTTTGTCTCTGCCAAACTGGAGGCTAAGCTCTCTCAACTCAGTACTGGCATAACCAGTCAGGAGGAGAAGGAAACCACACTCACTACAATTCCAGTCTCACATAGACCTACCACGACAGCAAATCAAACACATAAACACACAAAAACATACTCAGAGGCTCTAAATAAAAAATCTGCTTAAGCAGCAGAGACCTCCAAAGCAGACACCCAAGCAACCGCTACCCCAATACAAAACACATGCAACACATAGCTCACAAAGCCAGTGTGCCGAACAGTCACAGCCCTTAAGGCTCAACAACACACCTGATACACTTGCAATAGGTTACTCTATCGTCAGGCACACTGACGTCCCGCTCACCAGGCTGAACAAGGAGAAGGTCACGGTGAGCTGCCTGTCAGGCGCTAGGATCCGCCACATAACACAAGCACTCAGGTCACTCCAAGGCAAGTACAAATATGACTCAGTCATTGTCCATGCTGGTGTGAATGACCTGAGATGTACCTCCCTGGACTACATGAAAAGAGACATAGAGGAGCTCTCTGAGCATGTAGCCCAGGCCAGTATGACCCTGACCTTGAGTAGCATCTTACCCTCACCGAGAATGATGCCACAATATGAAGACAAGATGATTAATTTCAACAATTGGCTTAAGTATTGGTGTCATTCAAAGGGGATCCAATGCCTGTCAGCCTGAGATGACATGCTCGACAAGCCACGATGCTTCGCTAGGGACAGCTTGCACCTGTCACCCCTAGGCTTTCGGATATTGACAAAGGCTCTTGCTACCCCCATAGTGCCTTTTTTAGGCAAGGCTCAGAAGACAAAACCACCTTCATAGGTATCACAAGGGATAAGAAACTAAGAGTAATGCTACTCAACGCCAGAAGTCTAAACCTCAAGATGCATGCACTCGAAACTCTCCTTAGCATGGAGAACATTGATATCTGTGCAGTAACAGAAACCTGGTTCAAGGCTCCCGTGAGCAGCCCAGCACTACCAGGTTATACCTCATACCATGCTTTTTGGCCCCAGAACTTGGACCGAACCAGAAAAGGAGGGGGAGTATCAATATTCGTCAAAGATACCCACACCTCCAGGTTTGTGGCACAGCACGAAGCATCAGAGATTATCCATGTGCAACTAACAGTGGGTAAAACTGCCTTCCAGTTTATAGCCTGCTACAGACCACCCTCCCAAACCCAGGAACCCCACTCGGCCTTCCTGAGAACACTGGAAAATATGAAGGTCTCTCCAAACACCATTATATTGAGCGACTTCAACTACCCAAACATAGACTGGGAGCATTACTCTAGCTCCAACACCCTAGCTGAAAGGTTCCTAGAATTTATAAACTCATATGTTATGGAACAACTTGTTACCACTCCCACAAGAGGGGAAAACATACTGGACCTGATCATCACCAACATGGGGACTCTATGCTCCAGACCAGAAGTGTATCCCTCACTGGTAAGATCAGACCATAAACTAATCTCACTGAATATTCACATCCCGACCCCTCCACCTGCCCAGAAAACCAAAGTGAAAAACTTCTCTAAAGCAAATTTCACACTCCTCAAAACCGAGGTGGAATCCTTCAAAGCTCCCGGGCCTGTGGAAAATATGGCCCAGACTGCAGAATCCTTTATAAACGCATTCTATGAACACCTTCAGGAATGCATGGATCATGCAATCCCAAATAAAACCAAGACCCAATCCTCCAAAGGCAGACGTCCTGTCTGGTGGACCCCAGCCATAAACAAACTATTCAATAGAAGGAGGAAGCTACTACATGACAGAGCAAAATCCCAAAAAAAGGAAGGCATCTCTGATCAGTGTTAGCAAAAAACTACGGGCACTCATAAAATCGTCTAAGGCCATCTTTGAGAGAAAAATTGCACAGGACACTAAGGATAATCACAGGCTTTCTTTAGTTATGTTAGGAACCTGGGTGGGAATTCCCAGATATGCTCAGAATTAGTCCAAATTGACAAAAAATACACCGAACCCACAGACATTGCCAACATCCTAGCTGACAGGTTCAGCACAAACTCCCCCCCCCCAACCAAAAGGGCAAATATCTATCTCAGCAGAGTTCTGCCCCCCTGACATCTCAGATGCTCAGGTAAGAGCCGCCCTCTCCATAGCAAAAAACACAGCATCAATGGGACCAGACGGTGTCCCAGGCTCTGTCCTACATGAACTTCAAGAAGAACTAAACCCAAACATAAAACTACTGTTCAATGTCAGCCTTACCACAGGATATGTACCCAAAGAGTGGCGTACAGCAACAATGTTCCCTCTCCACAAAGGTGGTGCCTCAACGGATCCTGGAAACTATCGCCCCATAAGCCTGACTAGCTTGGTCTGCAAAGCTATGGAAAGGATCGTCATGGACCTCATAAATAAAGATATTGGGGACCTACAGACACTGGATCCTACCCAGTTCGGCTTTGCTAAGGGAAGATCCTGCCTCTTAAACCTAGTCAATTTCTTTGAAACAGTCGCCAAGGCCATTGATGAGGGGAAGGTGGTCGACACAGCCTACCTGGACCTTGCAAAAGCATTCGATACAATACCCAACTTGGGCATTATAGATAAGCTCACCAGCTTAAATATAAACCCCTATGTCACTAGATGGGTTGCAAACTGGCTCAAGGACAGAACCCACATGGTTAGAATTGCTGGAGCCATGTCAGACTCCAGACCAGTTACAAGTGGCGTCCCACAAGGCTCAGTCCTGGGACCACTCTTGTTCGGTATATATTTCTCGGAGGTACAGGCCAACACGGAAGGACTGTGGCTGACCAAGTTCGCAGATGACTGCAAACTGGGCGCCATAATCGACTCTCCAGCCGACACAAGCATCCTCCAAAAGGGCCTCATAGAAACAGACAACTGGTGCCAGAGCCACGGCCTCAAGCAAAACACCAAAAAGTGTATAGTCATCCCCTTTGGCAAAAACAAAGTGCCCACAAATTACCACATAGGTGGTAATCCATTAAGTACAGAAGAAGTAATTAGGGACCTGGGGACCCAAGTTGATAGCAATCTCTCATTTGACAACCACGTGGCCAAAGTGGTTAGAAAAACATTTTATATAGTCCACCTAATCATGAAGGGATTCACATCTAGATCAGGGGAGGTCATCATGCCTCTTTACTCATCCCTCATCAGGCCCATAATTGAGTACAATGCCCCTTTTGGGATGTACCTTACCAGACACCTGCAGCAACTGGAAAGACCCCAAACGTACCTCATCAAGAGGATCAAAGGGCTCAAACAGATGCCATATGCTGCTCTGTTAAAGAAACTCCAGCTCTACTCAGTGGCATACCGCCTGCTCAGAGGCGATCTGTGCCTGACGTATAAAGCCATGTCCAACCTGGAATTAATGGACATGCTGCACCTCAGAAAATTCAAATCCCATCGAGCTACGCGCTCGAGAGACTTGAACCTCAGCACTGAAATAAATAGGACATGCTGGAGGGACAGATTCATAACCCAGAGGCTCCCTTCACTCTGGAATAAAATCCCAGTCCAGGTTAGGCAGAGTCCCTCATTGACTCTCTTCAAGAGGAATCTTGATGAGTGGATGGGGGATCATAGGTTTACCCTGGGTATCACTTCTGTGTCACCGTTAGACAGAGGCACAGTATATTAACCTCGAAAAAGGGCATAGCAAAATTAATTTAAAATGGGTGGCGAAAGCCAAACACACTCTGGCTAGGCTTATAAATGCCCTAGGGCAGATAGCCTAGTATGAACCTATGAACCTGTGAACCTGTGCCACCAGAACCACCAGCTTATGTTCTCAGACCTCTTATTCTGTTATATGACTGAACAGTTTCTGCAGGGTACACATGAAGGTTAATCTCTTCTAGAACTAAAGAAACAGTTGACTTGCATGCATGTTTGTAGATGCATTACTTCAGCATACAAAGGGGAAAAAGCCAAATGTAAGACTAGTGATGCAACAACACTATCTACTGATGTAGTTGCATATTTCTTTCATAATGGTCATAAATGTCTATCTTTTATTTTTAAAGACAAGCATTTCTCGAAGTTAAATTGCATTAATTGTTCGCACACACTCACTGCTAGCTCCACTCTTCAGTTGTCCTTGAACTTCATTTCTGCCTTGCACCTGGTACACTTGGCCTACTTCTCACCTACTTCACTCTTCAAGGTTATTCTTTTGTCCTGCACTCCATTCTACACATTACTTTCTATGCTTCCAGGTTTATCCTACTCCTTTACTCTTTGATAATTTCTGTAACTGTTTACCTCAGTGTTTACAATTTTCAAACATTGCCAACTAGGTTTTATTTATCTTGGGGCTGTACCCTCATCTCTGTTGTGTGCATCATTGTGCCCATCTGTGCTTGGTGTAACCTCCATGTGTGGGGGAGAGTGCAATGTTATTTTTGCAGAAGCCATACAAATTTGGCTTCTACAAGGATAACACTGCAGAAGCCAAGCTCTTATGGAATGCTCCTTGAGACGGAATTCTGAAATGTTGTGAACCTATGCTTACCAGTCATTATCCCTATCTTTTTAGTATTTTATGTGTCACTGTCTACTAATGAAGGACAAAGCAAGTTATGTGTAATCTCTGTCCTCCTACTCTGATGGCTGCTGACCATCTGGCCAGTGACAGGCTGCCCATTTGTTGGGAAACAAGTCCTCCTGGCTGCCGTTTGCATTCCTTTTCAGCTGTGTGCAATATATTAATTAAATATGGCAATTCTGCAATGACAGTTACCAACCTCTTAGGTATAACAATGTACCTGGGACTACTGTTTTGAGCTGTTTAAAAAAGCCTTTGTTTATCTCAGCTTGCAATTGATTTTTAGCTGCATTCTTTGATATTTTTTTTACTGCTGTCAACCACTTTTGCTTGTCCTTAAGGAGCAAAAATATGCAATCAAAATTCCAGGCTTCAAAACTTATGTGTTACCTTGTCATTACTTACTGCTGAAGTATGAGAGAAGTAATGTACATTTTAGGGTGCAGCATGTGATATGCACTTGACAGAGAGTGATAATCTGATAGTTAAATGTGAGTTTAGGCCCCATCTTATAAAATTTAAAATGGAGTAAAAATTATATTTATATTATAATGGTACTGAATCTGCATACAGATGAGAGGTTGAGCAGCTGGCCCTTTGGTGTAGTCAGAATAACCATGAACTGAACACTCTTAAAACTGTGGAGATGACAGTAGACTTTAGGAGTGGTACTACAATATTATCCTCCCTCTTTATATATAATACTGCTGTGTCAATTGTGGAATCCTTCACATTTATGGGATCTATAATTTCCTGGGACTTGAAGTTGGAGACCATTCAAGTCCCATCATAAAAATGGCATGACAGAGAGTGTACCTTCTGCGACAGTGGAGGAAGTTCATCCTCCCACAGGAACCGTTGATTCAGTTCTATACAGCAGTCATTGAGTTTGTTCTCAGCTCATCCATAACAGTGTGGTTTGCATCTCTGTCTAATCAGGACAAAAATAGGTTACATCGAATAGTCAGGTTGTCTGAAAATATCATTGGTGCTAGTTTGCCCTCCTTACAGGACCTGACCTATTCCAGAGTATTGAAAAGTGCAGGGAAGATCATATCAAACCCTTCACATCCAGGCCACCATCTTTTTGAACTATTAGCACCTGCCAGGCATTATTGATTAATACGCACCAAAACAAGCAGATATGAGAACAGTTTTTTTCCACAGTCCATCTTCCACAGTCCAGCATGCTTTTTTAACTACTGTTAAACCAGCTCAATTTTTGAACTGCAAGGCTTTACTGAGTTCCTTTTCTGTGGTACTTGACTTTGTCTTGGTTTAAAGTTTATTTGCTGGGTGCCAGTTTGAGTTTCTTGGACTTTTTAAATATGAAATACAACATTGCAGAGGGGCTTTGCTCCCTACAACCCCTGCTAATTATATATACTGACTCCTTGATTGCATAAACATGGGGCAAGGGCAAATTTCCTAACCCCTCGATTTGTGTGATCTGTCACATCTGTTGATCACTTGCCTAGTCAACGATATGCAGTCATCTAGGCAGCTGTCGATTACTTATACATTTGTTCAGGTCACTAGCACCCATATACAGATCTTTGTATTTATATGTCTCTATATATTTAAAGATACAGACATATAAAGATAAATATATACATATATATATATATATATATATATATATATATATATATACACACACACACACATATACCAATACTTGCAGAAAATAAAGACAATCAAAATTAATTTTAACTTCTAGAAATGCTTGTCTGTTAAATTAAATTGTCAGGCAGTTCTGACCCTTATGTTTGAATTATGCAAGTATATCAGTAGGTACTGTTGTTGTAGCTCTTAGTTTTGCATTTATATTTTCCCTTTTGTATGGTGAAGCAATGCATCTACAAAACATGCAACGTGAACATCATTTCTTTCATTCTGGAATAACGTGCTGTAAATCATTGCACCAGTGTACCATGCAGAAAATGATCTGTCATATAATAGCATCTCTTCATACATTTCTTCCAGTGTTTGTTTTTCCTTGTATAATGGCTACAGTCAGTTCCATAATGAAGTAGTACTAAACAATAATCACACTTCTGGGACAGGGCAGTATTTGTAATATAGATTTTTGTAGGCTGATGGGAGCGAGCACTCGCACGCGAGAGGAGGAGAGTAACAACTGTACTTTCTCCACCTGATACCTCACATTGTTCACATATCCTGTGTTGCCTAATTGTATACTTTAAACTGATTAGAATCAAATGAACAGTAAAGTAAAACTGTGCAATGAGTCATGCTGCAGCATTTAATTTGTGTCAGAAGTACACCCTTCGTCTTTTACCAATTGACCTTAATCGAGAATGAAATGTACTTTGTCAGTCTCTGCTCCTGCTAGTTATTTCAGTCAACATTTTTTTAATGCTGTCTGCTAGTTTACATTTAGCATTTCATCTTCAGATTTCCTTCCACAGTCAATTCCTTGAATGTTTGAAACACAAACCATGCATTGTTTTTATTGCACAGTATTTGCAGATAAAACATAATAAAACATAATACAGCATGATGTCTACTTTTAAATTACTTGTGACATAATACTCAGTCACACTGGAAGTTGAATCCCTGTTTGTATTTAGCACGTAGTTGTGTTACTAACACATTTTGCTGCAATCCCAAGCATTGTTGACTAAGGACAGTCCTGTTTTGTCACATTTCCATTTTTTTTAAATGTTCCTATCATTTTGAGTTCATCACTTATGTGATCCTTATACTTATTGTAAGTAACTTAACTTGGGAACAGTAATTCTTCAGTTAGTTAGAAAATATAGTGAGAATAGTTAAATATTGTTTTTCTGTATCTGTCTGAGTCTTTTCAACTATGTTATTTTTATACTTCCTGTGAATTAAAACGTGTTTATTGCAAATAGATATTCAGTATTTTCATGTTTTATTATTTATTATCAAAAATACTGTATCTTTACCTTTCATTGTGGAGCTGGTCTTTTAAAAGATATTTTAACCTTTGAGAGTAATTGCATTTATTTGGTGACACTGTGGGCTTCATACTCCAGAAAGTTTAGCTGCTTGGTTAATACTACCATTTGTATAAATATTAATTTTATTAGGAGTAATTGGGTACTCTGGTACGAACCTTAAAGTAGCTGGCTGGTGGCCGTGAATCTACATTATAGTCTTGGTGAAGGTGGAATAGTGTGTAAATCTGTGCCAGCCTTTCCCTGGGTTGTGCGTGTGTGTGTGTGTGTGTGTGTGTGTGTGTGTGTGTGTGTGTGTGTGTGTGTGTGTGTGAAAATGAAATCTCAAAGCATGTTTGTGTCAGCTACTTGGAACAGGGACAAAGAGCACTGATTTCTCCATAGAGAAAGGTGAAGCCTTATTTGGGGCCTGGAGAGGAAACCCAACACCAGATCTGGTGTGTGGTCCCTGTCTGTTCTTAAGGGAAGTTGTTCTTGGTCCAGACAGCTACATCTGAAAATACTGTCTGTATCCATTTTTGTAAGTGAGCATCCCACACTAAGTGAACACCCCCCCACTGGTGTCAGTGGTGAGGATTGAGGCTCCTTGATTACTGGCCCAGAGGAGGGACATCACACCTTCCTTCATTCCTTTCCCCTGTCATACAAAGATAGTGGAACAGTGAAGTGAAATCTAGGGAGTATAGCCTTCATGAAGTAGAGATGATCTGATTTTTTCAGTGATACTAATACCCTCCCCTCATTGAGTGGAAAGCACTGCACAATACCTGCTCTGCCAAGTCTTATGTGGATACATATTATTTAGCCATGATTCCCAGCTGGAGTGTTGTTGCAGTCTTTTGGTAGGCTTTTCCCCAAGTCAGACATACAGAAATTGCATTCCTGAGCCTTTTTAATGGGTAGCCTTTTCTACAGATGGCATCCACCAACACCTTCCTTCCAGCATGAGTAAGTCAGCTCACCCCCCCCCCCAACCCTCTGTTGACCAAATACCACTAGGAATCATTAGATGAACTTTGCTCAGGGATAGGTATAGCTAATACCACTACACAGCTGAGCCAGCTACACTTCCTGATAAATTGTAGCAGCAACCTTGATTTCACTGTAGCTTGGAAGTAACTGACCGTGTACATTATAAAAATAAAATGGTAACCAGTGCTGTGATAGAAATTATCTCTCATCTTAGAAGGTTAAGAAGTTAATTTCACTTTTCATACTGTATCTCCAGTACCTGAATATGTATAATGCCTTGCCACTGTGGTTCCTTCTTGCAGCTTGCTATCCTTTTCCTCTTCTGATACAGCCAAATGGTAGTCCACTTTCAGTTCTGATGTTATTTGTACATTCCTTTCATATATATATTCTTTACTTTCATTTGAGTTTCTTCCCCACCCCATACCTCTCCAGCTAATTATCAGCTGTTCTGTGTTGCTCCAGTTGCTCCTACCTTTATGCCCTAACTGGATGGGGGGCAGGACTGTGTGATGTCATGCCAATGAAGCTCTTGATAGCTGGCCAGCTGTTATAGTCTTAGTAGGATTTAATCCAAATAGCTAATGCTGCTGCAGCAGTAAATTCAAACATCTATTGTTATGCTAAGTTTACTTTTACCACTGTACTTTATGGGGTACATTCATAGGTGCTGCATTCACACATATTTATGTGGACCTTTAGCCATGGATTAGTCATTGATGCAACCTATTACAAAATGTTTAAAATGGTTTTAACTTTAGAAAGATGGCACTCCTAGTCTTCAGAGTATTGTAACATAATCTAGGTAGGTTGCTGCATATCTGGCATGTTTGATCTTATGACTGTATTCATTGGCTCTGGAATGTTGCAGGTGCTCCTTGGAGACCAAAGGGCAACACTTTATAAAGGAAGACCTCATCAGCTTTGAAAAATGCCATTCTTTCTTTAGCATCTGGGGACTGCATTTGCTTAGAGTCTTTGGTCAAGTGTAGAGTGGACGGAGACCTAGCCTTGCCCACTTTCACAATCTGTTCTATGACTTGAGGCATGGAAAGTGAATCAACTTTAGATAAGGTGTTTTGCTTTGTGAAGTTACTGCAGAACATTATGGACTGATCATACAGCATGAGTACTGCACGCACCTGTGGTTCTTCTATAACCCTAAGCTTAAGCTTTCTTTATATTTCATCATCAGATCATGGTGTTGGGATGAAGGTATTTTAAAGAGTACGCACTTTCACTACAAGTGCATAATGGGAAAAATGGCTGGAAAAAACAATTTTTTTAGTATTTCTTTTTTCAGGGGAGTGGGTCCAAGCCAAACTTACATATATCAACTCCATAGTCATACTAACTCATAGAAGGGGAAAATTTAGCCTAAAAAGGCATCCAGATGGCATAACCCACTGACGGTGATTTCCTGTGAAGGAGCTCAGATACTCATTGATTTGAATTTTCAGCAAATGAGGGATGAGAGTTCAATCTTCATCCACCCTTGATTAAAAGAGTGCACTCCCTCTTCAGACAGTTTATTTTTTTGGGTGTGTGAATTTAACGGGTTTTACCAGGCAACTCTGAGAATGTGTCCTATTTTCTTTCCTGAGCTCAGATTCTTTCTCTTTCTGTTTCTGTATCTCCTCTGTTTTGACTTTAAGGCATACTGTGGAAACCTTCCCCTACAAATAGATTTACTGTAGAAGCTTTAGTAGAAGTTTCTCTCCTTGGTTTTAGAACATTTGTGTGATACAGCTGTTCCATTTTTCATTTTCCAAGTTGTTTCAACTTACAATTCACTTCATTTGCTGTCTTTGGCACCTCAAAAGGGCCTTTCCACTTTACAAGTAACTTTCAGGTTTCTGAATGGGCTGCAAACACAAGTGGCTTATCTCCTGCTATGAACTCTCTTAGGCAAACATTTCTGTTGTAGATTCCTGTTGTGCCCGCTATACTCCATCCATATGTTCTCTCACTACCAGCATCACAGTTCTTAACCTCTTCTTCATACTCCAAAATGTTCTATTTCACCTCTAAATTACTGATTTCTTCCTTCTACATGTTGCCTTGCCATACCAGCAAGCCTCAGGGATGTCTGCCATGCAGCAATTGAAATAGATTGTATCCATTTGAGGCTCAGGGCACTTCTTGTACAACATGGAGAATATATTGCAGTAGCTGATCACAGTTTTTCCCATCTATCTCTGTAGCTTTTCTTGACATTGATTTTAAAGATGTTTTAGCATTTCACTTTTAAAACTGACAAAGTATACACATTCCTCTGGACTTGAATGGGATACCGTTGTTAGTAAAAATTTCTTGGGAAAATCTTAAGCCAGAGAAGATACTTGCTATTTCTTTCATTATGGACTTTCCATTGACTCTGTGGAGATGCACTGCATTGGGCAAAGTTGTTGTATAATCAATAACTGCTATGATATTTTGATGGCCATTATTTGATTTTAATGCATGATCCACAGTGTTCATTGCTATGTGCTCAAGATGGGCAAACATATCAGAAGATTCTTATATCCTTGCCTGGGTACTGTCCTTTGGCAACACAATTTTATTTGGCCCTTTATAATACCAGGCCAGTAAGATCAACAAAACTCTAGCCTTTGTTCTGTTCAAGTCTTCAATGCCATCCAAAATGTGGCTTTGTGCAAATTTCATTGTAAGTGTTAAAATGTTATTGGAATTAATAACTAACTCTCTTTGCTTACAGAGTATAGCCGGTGAAGTCCTATCTTCAAGTAAAGGTATGTAGTGGGTATGTTCTTTTCTTTGGGTTCCGCATCTGCCCTCTGTACATTTTCTCTCTCACCCTTTTCTAAAGCATTTAAAACAATCTGGTTCAAACAGTCAAAAAAAAAAGAAAAAGACATACTTAGCAGAAGATTTATTACTAACCCTTTTTTACACAACAAAGCTGGTTTACAATCTGCAACTCCACTTAGTAACAAATGCCCTCCTAAAACAACTAGCTGTTTGTGATGCCCCTGCTCTGGGCCAGTAATCAAGGCATACAGAGGAGGCCATAATGGTGGAAAACTCAGTCACCTGAAGCAACATTTGGGAATTACAGAAGAAAGGGGGAGAATATAATGATGCCCATTCCAAACCTGTCTCTCACCAGGATGTACCTATTGGTAACCAAGCCACTCACAGACATAGTGGGATAGCCATATATAGAAATCCATCTGGAAACTAAATTACAATGACAGCACAAATGAGAAATATGGACCAATAAGTAGAGAGGATGGGATTTGGTAATACCAATAAACAGGATACTTAACAAAGTCAATAGGAGTTAAGGATGATAAGGAGGTTGACAGTGAATGTAAGGGAGGAGATGGAGACGCAAGTGGTAGAAAAAGAGGGGAATAGTTGGCATGTTAACTGTAAGAGTTAAAAGAGGGCAGATAACCTAAGAATGCTTCCTACTCCTTACACTATTTGGAATAAATGTAAAAGTTTATATACTGACCCTCTGTACAAGTTATCCAGTGCAACTGCAAAGAATTAGAGGCAAATCAGGTATAGACTAAAATAATAAATAGAGGGGATAAGGTTCATTGTGAATGGACTCCTCACTCTGCAGAGGCAGACAGCAGTATCTTTTCATCCAGGGTTAGCAAAGTAGAGAGTCTAACTGAAGTATTCAACTTGATGAGATGAGAAGCTGAGGTGTTATTTTGAACCTAGCAAGAAAGAAAGAAAGAAAGAAAGAATTAACAGTCCAGAGGCCAGGGTACCACTTGCCAAAAATTACCAGGTAACAGCATGATTATCACTTGCTAATGAGATTGATCTGGAAATTAATTTTTCCATTCTATAAGTTAAAATCATAGCAAAATATTATTATCTAGGGATGGCAATGAGTTAGGTCTATATGATTTAGGATCTGTTACATTTTTCCCTGATTTCGGTAAAAAAAGTCATATTAACTGAACTTGATAACATTTACCCCTCTCTGTATAAATTAAGCAAAATCAGTGAAATTTTCTTCTTATCCCTCTTATACAACTCTGAAGTAAGGCATCTGGTCCATGTGCTTTCTGATCCTTAGTGTGTCTATGGCTACAAGACTTTCTCATATAAAGAAATACATTGTTTAAAGAAGTCTCTTATGTATTGTGGTAAGAGCTTTGGAAGTCAGAAATCTCTCAATTTCATCCTCATTGTAAACCAAGTTAAATTGTAAGCTTCCTTCTAGTGGCCAGCGGTAATTTAATAAATTTCAGAAAAGCTATGGGCAACAGAACTATTAAAGTGTCTAAAACTCAGAATAGAGATCTCTCTCTGTCTTTCAACTAATTTATGAGATGGGTTTTAGTAGAGGTTATCCCCTTAGCATAACAAATAGCTTTAACCATGTCCCAGTTTTCTTGAATCCACACAACCTGTAGTGTATGATATTCTTTTTTTAATTCCTTAATATTTCCCTTATAATATAATTAGAACCTCGCCTTTTGAATGCTTATTTCTCATGTTCTTTTTCCCTAAATGCAGCTTATGTTGCTCATCTCTCTTTGCTTATTACATTTATAAGAGCAAAATAGTGTTCACTCTGAGTTTTAAACGTTTGCCATTGAATCTTTCTTCCAACAGTACTTACTTAATTCTTTCCCCAACATCCAAGAAACTAATCACAAAAAATAATTGCACCACCTGTCATCTTTAAAAAACACTAGACAAAATCACCAAGAAGTTTTACTTTTAGAAAAAGTTAAACTGGAAACCTCTTAGAAAACTAAATTATGATCAGAAACTGCTTCAGAGTGATGTTGAACTTGTAACACATTACCTTCCAAAGTTATGTTTAACAACCAGCAGTCAGATTCTAGTAGCCATGGAATATTGCACTGTAATGTAGTTATACTCCCTATGTGTAAGATAATTAGTACACCAAATATTAGTTACATCTAGTTCCAAGGCCAATGCCTCAGGTGATTCTAATCTTTTTGTACCCTGGGTTTCTCTGAAGAAAGTGTAACTAATGAAGGATCAGAAACTACATTAAAGTCATCACCCGCTATCACCTTAGTGTACGTATCTCTCAACTTAGAAACTGTTAACTCAAATTCCTCTAAAAAACATTGTCTTCATTAGGCATATAGAAATTTCTTAAATGTGGAATCTGGGGTTCTGACCTTAATAACCAACTTACTTCCTGTCTGGTCTTTCACCTCTCCCTCCAATGTCCATTCTAGTTGCTTTTGGATTAAAATAATTACCCCTCTCTTCAAAGAATTGTATCCACAAGCTCTCTCCCATCCAAGCCATAACCGTAAGATCCGACTATGTCAGGCATATTTAATGGTAGTTTCTTAAAGAAACAATACAACTGCTTTAAAAAATTAAATCCGTCTAACACTACCATTTATTTATAAGCAGTACCCAAACCTCTAACATTCCATGAGATAAATGTTATCGAGTTTAACATGGACTGGCTACCTTTATTCTTTGAGTCTTCATTCTTCACTTCCACAGTGGTAAACACCCCCTGCCATGACAAGAGGACATCCCTTTGTGCATTTATGCCAATAACGTTATAAGCAAAGAATGGAGAAAGAAAAAAGGGAACTTCTTCAGGTATATGATTGATTAGGGATTGGAGCAAAGAATTACAAGTCACTTAAAAATGCGAAGACAATAAAAAGATTACAAAGTTTAAATGCTATGCATAAAATCAGAAACGCTAATTGCACCCATATTAACCAAAAACATATTCAGAGAAATATAAGACTACTTTCACAGCTGTACGGTAAGAAGACTTGAAAGAAAGAAAATCTGTGCCCATTGCAAACCCCCTCCCCTCTCCCTTTAAGTGTTCTTTATTTCCAACAACATAACAAGCACAAAAGAAACTCTTTCATTTCAGTAACCTACTAATAACTTAAATTATAAACATAATATGGAATAATACAGTCTTACTAATACGTTTCGTCTGGTGATGAAACTGTCACATTCTGCTCTGCTTCTGAAGGATCCAACATGAATCTCAAAAAGATAGTAACTGTCATGGGAATTCCTTATAGCTAAAGTATGGAACAGCATTCTCTTTACCAGACAAATAAACAGTCTGCTCACTTTTAAGACAAACATCATATTATGTCTAAATTATACTAGAATTTGCAAAATTTCCTGAATCTCCAGGTTAAAAATACCCAGATACGTCTGATTCCTTCCTATTACCTACTAAACCATTTCTTCACAAATTATGCTTTATGCCTAAACGAAGTGAGTTAATTGCACTCCTCCCATGAGAAGCATAGGCATGTCTGCCCTTTTATCGGCTTACAAAGCCGCATGATTACAGATGCATATCACGCTACTTTAGCTATCACATTCTGATATTCCTTACTGCTTGGTGATATTATTACATTTATACTGATAAATTCCTGCTTCACACATGTTTAATAACATGCACCAGTATCACTTCTCAGAACTTACTACACTTTAAATCTTTGTGTAATATTTCCTCTTTATTCAATTTTTATGGATTTCAGTAGTTTTGTACATATTTGATCAGAGTTTGTTTAAACATTGTTATACATTGGAAATACTATATATTGCAGCTTTTCTCTCCAGGCCACCATTGAAAATGGGCATTGTACCAGTTAGACTTTCTTGGTAAATGAAAACAAATAAAAAATAAATGCATTTCTTCTTGCTGTTCTATTGATTAACAAGTGTTTTGTCAGTATTATTTATTCTACTAATTTTTATATGCATTTCCTATCTGCTCTTTCTTGTTATTTACTTGCATTCATTTCCTATCTTTTTATAGGTTCATAGGTAAGTACTGAGTTAGCTGCCCTTGCAGGCCAGTTTAAGCTTAGCCAATTTTCCTTTTTGTGCTTGTATTAACCTATCCCATTTCATTAGAGATTGGTCTTACCCATCCCATGGTTGAAAATTAGGGTCTATATTACATGATCAAAGTTTCAACACTTCAAATCTGATATGGTCAACACCATATTAATCGAAGTTTTGAAATGTCGACAATGTAATGAAACACAACAACCTACAAAAACAAACCATTTAAATGCTCTAAGCAGGGGGGGCAAGCCCCCCTACACCCCCCACGTGGGGAGCTGTGCCCACCACACCACCCGCTACTTAAATATACCAACTCCGAGATCGTACTACAGTGCAGAAAAGGGAACTCTTCCCTTTCCGTGCTGTACAGAGATCTCCGTTAAAAGATTTGAAATTTCAAAACTTCGATCATATGGTGTTGACCATATCAGATTTGAAGTTTTGAAACTTCAATCTTCTGATATAGACATGATAATTATATATATATATATATATATATATATATATATATATATATATATATATATATATATTATCCCTGATGAAATTGACTGGGGTCATACCATAGATAATTTGAGGGAACCAATGCTTGGGATAAAGCATTTAGGAGCTGTCTTTGTCCATTAGTACTTCAGGGGGCAGTCCTGTAGTAAACTTTCTGTTTCCCATTCATAGATACAAGATGCACTTGAATGTGAAGAGGGATGAACTTTGTTTTATGTGGATGGAAAGTCTGTTCCAGAGCAGCGGTATCCACTATGAGGTATACCCTCCCTCCAAAACATTTTTTTGATGTTGCAGAAGAGGTTTAGATCCCCAAACTTTTTTGTGATGCTGTTTGACTTGCTGATGTGCAGTAAATCCATCAGTACTGGGAGGATCCTTTTATGCCAGACACATGCCACATCTTAGCAGTCTGTAGCATACCAAATATAGTGGTAGGGCTTTGAGTCAGTCCATGTAGGACATGTTACTTAGACCTTGTATTCTTCTAGTGAGATATCTCTGTGGGTGTTCCAATTGTTGCATGTGTCCAGACAGATACATGCCAAAGGGGGGGCATTATATTCAATAACTGACCTAATGAAGGCTGAGTAAAGGGAGCAGTGACACCCCTTGATCTAATTGCAATACCTCTGTGCAATATAGAAGGACTTTCTTACTACAGAGAAAAGTTAGGTCACTATCCACATAAGTTCCCAAATCCCAAGCAACTGGGTTAACTCTTGGGGGGGATTATTGTCAATGTGGTAGTTCCTTAAGGTAGATGACTTCCAAAGAATACAGTAACACATTTTTTGACATTTATTTTCATTGCGTGATGTTAACACCACTTATTTATGTGGGACAAACCTTGCTGCAGGATGGCTAAGTCATTTGGGAATTCAGTGACTGCTTCTAGCTTGCAGTCATCTGTAAAATTGATTAGCCTGAGCTCTTTGGTATTGGCTTTAACTTAAGAAAAGTAGATGTCAAACAGGAGATATCCCTCCACAGAACCTCGTGGGACTGCACTGGTGATTGGTCTCTTTGTGGAGGTAATTTCCCCTATTTTGATTTCCTGTGTCCAATTTTTGAGCCTGTTGGAAATCCAGTGGGTGACATAGGGGTTTATTCTCTGTTTACTTTTCTACTATGTCTGGATTGAGAATTATGTTAGAAGCTTTGGCCAAGTTGCAGTATGTGGTATGTACCATTTTGCCTTCATTCATGCTTTGGTGACCTTTTCACAAAAATCCACCAGGTTGAATAAGCATGACCTACCTTTAATGAATCCAAACTGAGATGGATCTAGTTTTTGAAGGTTCCGTATGTCCTGATTGATACATCTTTCCATGGCTTTGCTTATGAGGCTGGTCAAACTTATGGATCTGCAATGGCCTAGGTCTGTGAAATGGACTCCCTTATGCAGGGGTATGACTGCAGCTGTTCACCATTTGCTTGGTGAATAGTGTTGTTAAGATTGTGGCTAAATCATGCCTTGTACTATTTAAGATGCATCTAGGGATATTGTCAGTACCCAACAATGCAGTATTTTTAGCTTTTGATAGCAGTGTTAGGACTTGGTCTTTGTGATAGCTGGCAGCGAGCCAGTTTCAGGTATATGTTGAAGGGCAGTCAGAGGGGAGAGAAGGGTAAAGTTAAAGCAAAATTTATTGGCCAGTAGGTTCGCTATATCTTTAGCCTCAGTATAGGCAACATCTTTCACAATTAGCCCAGAGCATTGCTGCTTTGTGCTTTTGAGATTACAAACACAATTAAAAAATGCCTTGTGATTGTTTTTGCGCTGGGTAGGTATTTTAGCTTCAAACATGGCTTTGGTGGATTTTATTGAGCTCCTGAGTTGTTTTTTAATTTCAGTGACAAAGGCTGTAACATTCTGGGAATTACTCTTTTTACTTTTGTTTAAAATTCTTTTTCTTTTATTGTAAAGTTTATTGATACTATGGTCCAACTATGTGGGTTTCTAGAGTTGCCTTGCACTTGTTCCTTTGGGGTACAGCTGCATCTATGCAGCTTCTTACATGCTGGTATAGTGTGGTGGTGTATGTTTCTGTGTATTCAGTGGAGATAACTGGGTTTGGTGGTGGTTTGAAGCTCGTCAATGTATCACTTAGGAGTAGGTAGTTTGTCTTAAAGAAAATTTGAAAGGCACCTTGGGTAGAAGGGATCTCTGGTTTCGGTTTTATTTAGAAGGAGAGTGCTTTATAGTCAGATCTAACAAGTGATGAAGATACCCAAGGAATGGTTCAAGATTCACCCATATTAGTAAGGACAAGATATTATTCCCCCTAGTGGATACTCTTGACTAATTTTCCAGGGCATTTGTACAGGAATCACTGTGCTTATGTACTAGTGGTGGTGTAGGTTTCCCATTTTAGAGTCAGATAGTTTAGATCACCAAGGGAAGTGGTATTTTTAATGTTTTATTTATCTATGATATTTAGACGGCTAGTCTAATGCTACTCTCCTCTTCTCTGTCCTTATTCCGATCTCATTCATTCATATATTTACCTTGAATTCCTCTTGATATGATAACTTTTATGAAGTATACAAAAAGCAGCATAGAAATGCTCATAACCTCTTTATGTAGACACTGTTGCATACCCGTCATAAATGAGTTTCGGCAACATCCCCATATCTTCACAGAAGCCGTATAATATGACTTATCTCTAGTTCCCCTAATATGATATATGTAAATTAAATTTGTAAAATATGGTTGTAGGGGTTAATTTCTCTGAGAGGTCTTCATTTTTATTTTCTTCATTTTTTGTTGTTTTTTGTTTTACTTTTTTCTGTTTTGTTTTTCCAGTTTTGTTCTTAAAGTTCTTGTCTTCTGAAGTTTGCATTTGATGTATTTAATTTTGTCATCACTTTGATACTTTTTCATGCTAATTCCTTATTTAGCTAAAATGTTTTAGAGTTGTCTCATTTAATTATTTTACTAATCAAATTATACACTGATTAAGGAATTTACTGTGCCAACATACAGTTTCTTCCTTACTGTACTTTTTGTACATATTTTTATTGGATATAGAATTAACTGAATGCTTTTCAGCCAAAGACTGAAGTGATCATTGAAATGAATAGTATTTCCATAAAAGTTTAAAAATGTATTTCCAATTACTCCAACTCCCTGTCAATCTTTACTTAAAAAAGCCATAGGCACCATAAGAAACTGCAAAATATAATAATTTCATGTTTGCAACATTTTGTTAGGAAACATGGTGTGTAGCCTCATTTGACTTGGGATGCTCATTGCAGTAGACCTGTTTTCACACTCTTCAATAAAACTACCCTTTTATAGTTATATAAATTCATACATAGCAAAAAGAAAACATGCATGATGGATCCACTGGCCAATCCTGATCTATCCTTTTAGTCCTTATTCTCCAAACATTGTAAAATGAATGATAATTTTCATACCAGCGACTTCTGTATAATAAACTAATGCCCACTCATATGGTTGTTCAATAGCATAATACTTCAGACAAAACCATAGATTCTGCTTTCAGAATTTAAATTTGTATTTTACTTTAGTCATTTATGTGTGTAAACCAACTAGGCTCAAGCCTCTTTTCAACTTCTTCTTCTTCTTCTTCTTTCGGCTTTTTCCCGGTTAGGGGTCGCCACAGCGGATCATCTTGTCCGCACATTGAATGGCAGTGGAGTTTTACGGTGTTGAGTTGCCAGCCCAGCGCCCAACCTTCCACAGAAGGCACACTCACACGCACACCTAGGGCCAATTTAGAGTGTCCAATCCACCTGCAGCATGTCTTTGGGATGTGGGAGGAAACCGGAGCACCCGGAGGAAACCCACGCGACCACAGGGAGGACATGCAGACTCCGCACAGAAAGCACCCCAGCTGAGGATCGAACCGGAGAACCTCTTGCTGTGAGGCGGCAATGCTAACCACTGCACCACCGTGGCCGCCCTCAAGCCTCTTTTCAACAATAACCACAAAATATTGTCTATTTAAATGACTTGCTCAGCCAGAATTTTTTTTACTTGTACTCATGTCACAAAATGATTACAACATGTAGGTGGCTAAGACTTTACAATTACTTCAAAAGTAAAAATAAACTCTGCTGCTAAACAAGGAATCTAACATCACAAAAACCTATTGTATGGTAGCACATAGATATTAACACAAGCATGCATTAAAGGGAAAACAAAAGTGGCAGAATTAAACAGAGAAAGGCAGCAGCTCACAAAACTACATTCTGTGACATGTACCTGCTGAAACTATATGGTATACAAACTGCAGAGACATGTTTAATGAAACCTGATGTGATGAAACTATACAGTTCATAATTAACATTCTACAGAAGACACAAGGAATAATGACACAAAATATGAGCCAACCCCAGAAAAAGAAGAGAAAGAAGAAGAGACACAGACTTTGAGAAAAAAAAATATCAATTCATCCTATTGGTGGGGAAATATTTTGTGGATGTTTTAGAAACAAGCAAACTGAAGTGTGTGTGTGTGTGTGTGTGTGTGTGTGTGTGTGTGTGTGTGTGTGTGTGTGTGTGTGTGTGTGTGTGTATAAGTGATTTATTTATATATGCACATAAATAAATCACACACACACACACACACACACACACACACACACACACACACACGATGAAATATGGCAAACATGAGAAATGGTCTAATAAGAATGTATAAAAATATAGCACATAAAGACAAATGCCCTATAACAGCCTCTGAACCACGCAGAAAAAAAGATATGCCAGCATAAACCATATAAAGGATAAACATCTAATATAGAAACAAACCAGGATATTCCAAATAGTTCAAGGCCATGTCAGAAGGGGAAGGTAAACATTGAAATGTGAATGGTTTATTATAAAACTTAAAAATATCAAAACATTTGGCTTAAAATAAATAAATATACAAATGGATCAGGGTGCTCCCTATAGAAATGCACCTGACTGTTTATCACAAAAATCTTGAGATGTGAGTAGGATGGCGGTGCTGTACATACCAGTATGCCTAATCCACGGGTCTCAAATGGTCAAACTGTGCGTTACATTCTGCATTATCCTTTCCCTGGCCTAAAAAAATGATTCTATTAAGGCTGGGTAGGCAGGGACCAAATCCCCTGCTGATGGGAAGGTGTTAGAAGCTGTGTTACCACAGAAACAAAATGATGTTGCAGTTTATTTTACTGAACTTTTTTTTAAAAGAAACTGGTGTTTATTTCACTGAGAAGTTCAGGTTCTTTAATGCAAGTTTTAAGGCGCAATCTAATTGAGAGGTGTGGCAGCCTTTCCCACAGGAAAAACAACATTCAAAAACTGTTTCTTTCATAAGATGTAGAGTTTGGTAGAAGAGTCACCACGTTGATGCCCTACAACCCAGAATAAAACATAAATGTTCCTTCCATCTGGTATTAATATCCCCTAATTTTAGTGTGTTAGCCAGTGTTTTATCATGTTTTATTTATTTTTTAATTGGGTAAGATCACTGAAAATAAGTGTCGCTTTTTAGGGGAGATTTGGCTCCCCTGAATGTTTAAGTGACTTGGATGGAGTCACACAGTAAAGAAATGGCAGGTGAGGGAATCAAATGCAGCATGGTGTGGATGGTTATCAGTTGATGGACTTCATTCTTCTGTATCTACTGCCCATGTCTGATTTTATTCAAAAGGCTATGCAGGCTTCAGTTCCTAACACCCTGCCTCCCTTTCTTACAAATTAACTGTGTATAGCGTGCATGCACAGAGTTTAACACCTGCACATCTTTTATATTAACATTACCCCTGTTCAGGTAGCATCTCCTCACTAAATGTTGTACAAAACTCTTTCACATTAGCTTTTCCCCGGTGGTATCTCAAGCCTTAAACACTTAATATACCGTACTTCATTTGCCATAGTGTCTTGCCTCAATCCAATAAATGGTTACTTTGTGTTTTGCACTCCTTAAAGAATATAATATCTGATAAAATTCCAATAATATTTTAAGCACGCCTACAGCAGAACACACAAAGAACCTTATTCTTCATTTTCAGATCTTTTAACAGCATATTCTGTAATCCAGTAAAACCGTTTTTGGGTGAACACACTTGGCCTTTCTCTATATATTTCTCTTTTTTATGCCCATGACATTTTCAAAGGTTTTTCTGTATTTACCATTCACTGAGAACATATGAACAAAACCTGCATCATGCACTCAGATTTTCATACTAAGGCAATTCCCCTTATATCTCCTTATTTCCACATTTTAATCTCATAGTTCATATCCTATAATACCTTCCCTCCTGCCCGTAAACCACTCAAAGAAATATCAACATCAAATTTTTAAAACTATTTGCTACCCTGTCTGGTAATCTCAATTTCCTGTCTAAATAAATATTAAATATCTGAAAACAAATTGTTACATTTTGTTCATACACCAGTTTTCCTAGAGTCTAAAAAGCTGTGATCTGACATCCCTGTAGAGTATACAGTCTTATTACTCAAAAGAATCTTCTCTGAACTTGAATATCCAGTTCCATAACTCCACTCTTAAATACAAGCACTTCATGTTACCCACATCTCCCCATATGCCAAAATTAAAACAAGTCCATCATTTAAACCACTTTTTTATTCCACCACTGTCTCCGTGTTTCTAAAATTTTCCCAGATGTTCCTGCCTGAACTGTTTTTCCTTAATCTAATAACAAGCAACAAAATTACATCAAGCTCAGACTCTTGAGTTTACTGAACTACCTCAATATCAGAACTTTTATATGTAATGAACTATACTTCCATCCTTACAGTCATAATATAGTCTTCCATCCTCTATTAAAACATTGTTATTATGTATTTTAACTATTTAAAATTCCTCCTCTGTCTTCATCTTACCCTTCTCGTATTCCTTCTTTTCTTCTAGACTGATACCTGTTCCCAAATAATAAAATCCCTTTTCTTTCCCCCTTAATGTAATTTTTCCATCTTTCCTCCTTTGCTCAAGGCAGCTATTGCCTAACCTCTACCACTTCCACCAAAATACCCTTACTTTTCCCAGCCCCTGAATTTACATTTTCCATTTCCTCCAACCTAGTAGTACGTATAATTACCCAGTTTTCTTACACCCTTTTGATGTATAATTTAGTCAGACAATTGTTCTCTGTCTTTACACATTTGTGAATAAAAGAAGAGGGAGCAGACAATTACAAAGATGCCTGTCAGAGAAATATAGCAGAGTCCCTTTTACCTATTTAGAGAGTGGGATCACTGCGACATCTGCAAATGCATTATATGCTTGTATGTTGTGTGTGTGTGTGTGTGTGTGTGTGTGTGTGTGTGTGTGTGTGTGTGTGTGTGTGTGTGTGTGTGTGTGTGTGTGTCCAGGCATTTGCGAGTGTGTGTGTGTGTGTGTGTGTGTGCATTTGTGTGTGCATGCATGTGTGTGTGTGCGTGTGTGTGTGTGTGTGTGTGTGTGTGTGTGTGCATGCATTTGCGAGTGTGTGTGTGTGTGTGTGTGCATGCATTTGCGAGTGTGTGTGTGTGTGTGTGTGTGTGTGTGTGTGTGTGTGTGTGTGTTTGCGTGCATTTGTGTGTGCATGCATGTGTATGTGTGTGTTTGTGTGTGTGTGTGTGTGTGTGTGTGTGTGTGTGTGTGTGTGTGTGTGTGTTCATATGTGTTTAGGGAAAGGAATACATTTTTGGCTTGTTTGTAAATGTTCCATAGCTGGAAGTGAGAAGAAGCACAGATATTTGAGGATATACTTGAAGATGCCCATAGTAATATCTTATGAGTATCACAGTTTTTTCATTAAGTAATGGATGTTTATTTGTGTTATAGCTGTACAATGAAAAGGTTACTAGAGCGATTATAATGTTTACAATAATTATTTGAATAGTCATACTATAGATGTTTTATGTATAAAACTGGGGCATGCTGAACTTTTCTGGAGTTCTTGAAAGATGAGAAGAGTTAATATCTTTTTTTTTGGTGTTACTCAGATTTTGAGTGAGAAGTAATCGTCTTTTGTTTGGTACTTCATAGGGAGCTGATATAGTTTACCATTACAGTAAATGTACTTTCTAGAATATAATAATGGGAGACTACTGAGTTCATGACTAGAAGAATTAGTTTTTAAGTTGAAGACTAGATGGCTGACATAAGAAAGAAGTTAAAGGCTTAGACTAGACTACAGTGATTAGACTGAGGTATGGACAGTGCAGAAGAGCTACGTGTAAGTTCATTGCATTACAGTAGCTTATGGCTCTTAGAAGGGTTCTCCTGCTTTTAGCAACGATTTCAGAAAGGGAAGAAGTAAGTGATAAACTACTGTTGAATGGTGAATAGCTTGATATGCTTGCACGTAGGATTAGTGGGTGTTGTCTGTGAGAACTCATTAAAGACTACTAGAGCCAGGGTGTTGCCTTGTGACATCTAAGACTTTTTGCTGCTGGTTGGGGACCACAAGTGAGCTGCATGGTCTTACCCAAATATTTTATATATGTTATTTATACCTAATTTTATGATGAGATTTTCATGTTTGTGAAGTTTTTAGATAATTAATATGCATGAGTACAGTTTAATGTGAGTGATTGATGGATTGTATCATAATGCACTTTGAAGAAGTTCTTGACAGTAGAACAGACAAAAGTGCTTGGTACTGATTGTTTTTTAAGAGTTTCTTAAGTGGATTATTAAAGTTGTTTTTCAAGTTGGACATGCACTGCGCTTTTCTTTTTGGGTTTTTGCGATTTTTTTTGGTTGGTTTTGGTTCCTTGGTTAAAACAGTTTATATTTATTGTGTCTTACCCAAATATCTTTGGGGATCAGCTTCAGAGGTGCATCAGTAAGGCAGGGCTGAGTGGTAGGGAGGGAAGGTTAATGTCTGGATTTTGATAAGTGACAGAATTTGGGAAGAATTAATAATACTGTTAAGCAGGAGAAGTCTATTGCTTAACTGATTAGGGATGGGATCAACATTGCATTGCTGGAGAAGCGTAAGTTGAATTCAGCAGGTAAGGAATATGTAGTCAAAGGAATATAAGCGCATGGATATAGACTGTGTAAGGGATGGGGGGAGCAGGAGACTGGGATATTACTACAGGACAAATTGGAATGGGAAAATAAAAATAAAATATCTAAAGTATGGGGTGAGTGGTGGTGGGTAATGGGAAGCTTACGATTTGTTTGGTTCTTAACACAGGCCCAAAGGAATATAGGAAAGAAATTATGAAGGCATATCTGGCCATCCTGATAAAGAAAATGGTGGGGTATTATTATGGGTGACTTCAAAATGAATCCAGCAAAAGACAGACTGTTTGTGGTTGTTTAACTATTTTAATTTTGTCTGAAGACTTTGCAGAAGAATAGGGGATCTGAGACTGGCTAATGTATGTGGGGACGAATGGAGACAAAGGAAGCAATATATTTTTCAAGGGATGACTGCAGATGGTTGTGTTGGCTGGACAAATTATTGCTGGATGAAGTGAAAGCAAAGGAAAAGAAGATAGCTGATTTTCTAGGAAAGAGAATATTAGAGTGGGTGATGGTAATGATGCAGTTCCAGATCAGAGCAGAGCAGAATATGAGTTGCTGTAAGAACCCAAGTAAAGGTCAGGTACCACAGTTAAAAGGCAGGTTCTATTATAGACTGCAGTAAGAATATAGAAGGTAAAGTGCCAAAAAAGGAAAGGGGCGGTATTAAAGAAGAATAGGGGGAGGGGTTGAAATCATGGGTTATAATGCAGTGGTAAATAAAGAGTGGTTGGAGTATATTTAAGCAATAACCAACGGCATCGGTGTGGTATATTAAGATTTACCTACAGTTGGTGTGGTTTAATCATGAGGGTGAAGCCAGAGTGATTAAATAAAGCTAACTGTAGTTAAATCTTATTATACCACACCATGGAGTTGGTTAATGCTATTCTACAATGACATTATTTAAGAAAAAAATACTTTTCTTAAATATTGTCTTTGTATAATGGCACCGTGCTATCCTTCCATGGCTGGTAGACATCCTGTTTCATTTTTTGATGGACTGCACATGTGTATGGGACATGTGTTCCCATGCATACCCGGTACATCAGAGCTTTGGAAAGGAAGCAATGGAGAAAAGAAGAAGAAATACAAGGAAAATCAGGTATGTGTCTTTAGTTTTAAATAACGTACCTGATTTTGTTAGTATTTTCTCCTTCCTGTCTCTCTGCTATGTCTGGAGTCTTTTTTTTTTTTTTTTGTAAAAAAAGAAAAGTTAGAGTATATAGGAAAAAATCCGGGCAACTGGACCTTTTTCTATTGGTATATGCTAGGATTTACAACAGGCACCCTGATTGCTTGACCAATCAGCATGCTCGTTTTGGAATATTAATGACCAGTCATTGTATAATAAGGAAAAGAGAGAAAAGTAATAAAACTTGATTAGGATGTAGGATAAAGATGAGGAACAGATCAAGGAGTTTACAAAGATGAAATAAAGATGGAAATAATCACAGTCATAAGCTGATCTGGAAAGGTGGAGATTGAAGTGGCATATGAAGGTTAGAGTAGAAACAAAAGTGTTATTCTGAAGGATTTAGAGGCAGAGGTATCAAACATTGTTGAAATGTTTAAAGGGTAATTAGCAGTTTAGATGGTAAAGGGACGCAAAGTGAATGTTGAAGTTTTTTTGGTAGTGAGAACAAGCATTAGCACCCCTAGCAGGTAGATTAGCTTTATGTTGGGGGTACTATTAGAGGTTATCCCTGGGGTTGCATGTGTGGAGAAATAGATGAATGTAGAATGGAGATTGATGAGGCATTAGTTAAACTCTTTAATAATATTATGACACAGGAATGAGTCCCACTGCAATGAAGAAAGCTTCAGTGGTAATGTTACCAAAAGGGAAAAGTGATCTGGAGAATCTAGAAAACCTTTTTTCCACCTCTTTATGCAGTGCCGACTCCAAGTTGCAGGCATTTTGTCTATCTGTCATCTGTCAGGCTAAATGAAGTTACAACAGAGATGGTTGTAGAGACTCAGGCTTTTTTTGAAGGGACAGTTGCTAACAGACCAATGGAAGCTATTGATAAATTGGGCAAAAAAATGAGAGGAAAGGATAGGTGTGCAGTCCTAATAGACATACAAATGGCTTTGTATATTCTTATTTGGAGGATTATGTTTAGAGCCTTAGAAGATGTGATGGGAGTAGATGCATTTATGCTACGGATACAAGCATTAGCAGTAAATCCTGTGTAGGGATCAGAGTAGGTGATGGTGCTTCAAAGCAAGTTAACTTAGGAAGAGAGACAGTAATGTGTGTACTTTATCCCTTAACCACAATCTTATTTGCCAGAGTGAAGGTGACAAAGAAAATTGTTTGAAGGCCCTGGAATATTTTTTGAGTATGGTATAAATATGTCTGCAGAAGAATGTGTACTCATTTTGGAAGATGTGGAATGGATATTTTCAGGAATCCTGTGGATTCTAACTCAGTTTGGGAGATGTCAAGTTTGCTCTTCCAGTCACTGACATGCTAGTGGCTATGAAGTGGGGTGGGGATTGGACACTAGTATTCAAAAAGAAAAAACAAATAGATTGGGAAGAAGGTTCATAATTCAGTGGAGGAAACAAAGAGAAAGGAACTGGTTTGAGTTAAGGAGAAAATAGCTGATTTCTTGAATTCATGGCCTTGAAAATTACTTTTTTCTAGTGGGAGGACTGAGGTGACAAAAGTATTACAATTACTACATTTATTAAGTCATATAGGTACAAATCCCCAAAACAGACTATTGACAGATATACAAAGAGTAGATCTTAAATACATTGGTGAGGTAAAAAAGGAAGAATGATTAAAGACAGATGAGCATATATGTAGGCAGTTAGTAAGATGGGAGATGACATCTTTAGGAAATATGTAACAGCCATGGATGTAACTCAAGAGGTTGGGAAGGATGAAAAATCAGAGTCTGAGGCAGGTGGAATTAGAGAAAACTGTGTTATCTAGTGGTGGGTGGGAATGCAAGTTATAGAACAACATACAAATGAGAATTATATATGAGAATGGGGCAGTGTACAGAAAGAATGCCTTAATAAATGTTGCATTCTGGGAGGATTAGATAGACCAGTGTATTAAATGTTTGGGAATAAGGTAAAGGAGTGAAGAGCAGTTGGCTCTGTTTTGTTGAGGATTTCAGGGAAGGGAAGGGAAACAGACCATTTGTGGATTGTTGTATGCTAATGACAACATTTTATCTCAGTGAAGGAAACTGGCTTTGTTTGTGAAGCAGTTCTAAGCTGCCTGTTAATACTAATTTACAAAAGACAAATGGTGAGTGAAACTAATGACGGTCAGTGTACTGAAAAGCAGGATTGGTTACAAGTGCAGAAGTGCACAGTTGGGGTTGTGGACAAAGACTGAGGTTCTTTAAAAACTCAGCATGGGATGTTGAGAGTGCTTAAGAAATGGGCATTGAAAAGTGAGTTGTAGAATGCTAACCAGATGTGCAGTGATGTATGGTTAATACATAAAAAATGAGGAGAGTAACCTCAGTGAATAAATTACATCTTAGGCTTCTACCTTGATGGCAGAGAACTACCCAGAAGGTGAATCAGTAACACTGGCAATAGGCTGTTATGTATTAGAAATGTAAAAAGAGACAGGCAATACGTGTGAATGTTTACATGAGCACGCATTCAAAGAGTGATCATTTTAGAGTGATTCTAAATTGATTGAAAAATATGAAAAACTAATTATATGTACTAACTCCATGATCACACAACAGCAGATTAAGGACAGATTCCCTTACACTGCTGCAATGCAATCCCATACAAAAACTGTATGTAGTAGAACATTCACTCATACAATTTTACAACACAAAAAAAGAGTTTTCTGTTATGGGTTTTTGTGCTTTCAAAATAATCTCCTCTATATATGGGAGGCTTGTAAGGAAATTCAACAGATATAATCCTGATGTGAAGTTTTTAGAAAATTGTGACACCCTACCACTGGCAACAGTAATCAAGGAGCCTCCGTCCTCACCACTAGCACCAGTGGGGGATGTACATTGGGAGGATGACAAGTACACACACAGTATTTCCAGTGCAATTTCCCTTAAGAGCACATGGTGACCACAGTCAGTCAGGGGCTGTTTTTTCCTCTCTTTCCACAGATCCCCAGTAAAACTCCCCACTGGCTCAACTACAAATTTGAGATCTCAGCTAAGTGGGCAAGCCAGGACCTCCAGCACTCTCTCTGTCTAACCAGTGCTGTGTGTCCCTGCCCAAGTAGCTGACAAACACACTCTTTGAGATTTGATTTATACACAAACACACACACACACACACACACACACACACACACACAAACACACACACACACACACACACACACACACACACACACACACACACACACACACACACACACACACCACACAGACACACACACACACACACACACACACACACACACACACACACACACACACACACACACACACACACACACACACAGACACACACACACACACACACACACACACACACACACACACACACACACACACACACACACACACACACGCATCTGGGTAAAGCTGGCACATGTTAAGTAGCTATGCCCCCTTCTTCTGCCCAGATTATAAGATAGTTTTTAATGCCACCAGCCACTCCTTATCAGCTACTTTAAAGCCCTTAATAAAGTGTGTCAAATCATACTGTGTAATGTTATTATTAATACAAATGGTAGTTTGAACAAGAGCAAGGCCATTAGGAGTGGCCCACAGTGTCACCAAATAAGTATGCAAGTACTCACAGAACTTAAATAGGTCTGACAAATATCAGCCACAATAAAAGGTTTAAATATATTTAACAATAAATAATAAAAGAACAAGAAAATACTCTGTATATAATTACAGTTACATCAGAGTTCAAAATTACATGAAGTATTTAAAACAACATTCCGGGACAGTCTCAAATAAATAAAGAAAAACATCTAAATTAAGCCTAGTTATATTTCTGACTATATATGAAAGAATTGTCCTGTTCCTAGACTTACTTAGAGAGCAAGCAAGACAGATGTGGTGAATGGGTCTGCTTGTCAGGTCAAAGACAAAATACAGAATGTTATCTCTGTCTCAGAGACTTCCCAAATTAATATCCTAAATATTACTGTTGGGACAATTGCAGAATTACATCATTTCTTGTTCTCTAACTTCAGTTCCCAGGCTCAAACCAACCATTGATGGCAGCTGGTAGCATTTACCATCTACCTGTAAAAATACATAAACAAGGGCTTTTCTTAAGTATAATGCAGATCCTGGAAGTCATAAAGCAATAAATACTTCCAAGACAATACAAACAACTTCTAGTTCTAGACATTGTGCTTGTTACTGCACTGAAACTGAAAAATAACATCATTTTATTATGTGGTCATAAAGTAATTTAAATTTTCAGCTATTTTTCTGAATTAACCTCCTGTGTTCCAGTTTCCATTGCTAAAATATATATATCTAAACCGATGCAATAGTGTTTATACATTTCTGTTCTAATCCAGCAGGGTACACTGTGGACACATTTTTAAAGCACAGTACTTTAAAAAATATCTCCTCAGCACATATGCCTGTCCAAACCATCTTATATGATATACAGTTGTAATGCATTTGTAACACAGGCATCCTACATGAAGCATGTTGGCATTCACAAATGACATAACCATGTACAAAATTCCAGACAGCTGTGCTAGCAGTGTCTCTCTTTGTCATACTTCTGTATAAATCATGTTGATATTCACAAATGACATATAATTATTTACAAAATTCCAGATAGTTGGGCTGGCAATACCTCCTTATGTTACACTTCTATGTAAATCATATTAATATTCACAAACAGCATATAATTATTTATAAAATTTCAGATAGCTGGGCTAGCAGTATCTCCTTTTGTGACATTCACCCCCTTCAAAGACTCAAGCTAGTTTCTCAAGTGACCCTTGAGAAACATTGCTTGAGAGGGTTGAGCCTATCTGGGAATACCTTACCCCATTCCCTGTCTTGAGATTTCAGCTGCCTTGCAATTGCTGACCCCTGTGCAGTCCTGCACTTTCCTATCATATGCCTGCAAACCTAGGCTCCACCATAGTAATTTGAGATTTGGCTGGCTGGCTCCCTGTAGCCATAGATCAGTCTCAGACTCCTCCTGCCTCCTACTGCCAGTGCTTAGTGCAAGGGCCTCCCTATCATGGTAAGGTTTCATCATGTTCACATGGTACAGTTTGTTCCACTGTCTCCTGCCTACCAGCTGTACCATGTAGCTAACATCACTGACCTTCCTTACTACCTTGAAGGGTCCCTCCTAAGCTGCCTGCAGCTTGTTGTGTCTGACAGGAATGAGAAAGATAGCCTGCTGCCTTACAGCATACTCTCTTGCTCAAACATTCCTGTCATTCCAGACCTTTTTCTGCAGTTTCCCAGGCCTTGTCTTGAGTTCAGGACATATGCCACATCAGACTCCTTGTGGATTCACACTCACCCTCCCACTCATCATGAATCAAATCTACAGGTCCCCTCACCCTATATATATATATATATATATATATATATATATATATATATACAACAACTGAAAGGGTGAAAAAAATGTAGATTCCTGAGGCACCTTCCTGTAAGCAAATAACAGATGGGGCAGATATTTGTCCCACTCCCTCTTAAACTGGTCTGCAAATGCCCATAGCATGGTCTTGAGTGTAGAGTTTAACCTCTCAACAAGACCGTTAGTCTGGAGATGGTAGGGGTGGTCTTTTAAGTGCTTTACTCTACAGTGATTCCACATTCAAGCCAACATGTCTGACATAAGAACGGCACCTCTGCCAGTCAGTATTTCTTTTGGGAAACCTACCCTGCTGAAAATCTCTAACAAAGCATTTGACACATTTTCTGCCTCAGTGGAGGATAGGACCACCACTTCAGAGTATATGGTAGCATAATCTCCTACCACTAGGATATAATTTTTTCATGTGGAACTTGGGGTACTGAGAGGTCCCACAATATCCATAGCTACCCTATGAAACAGCTCTTGAATCACAGACAAAGGCATCAAAGGAGCTTTCACCTTGTCTCCTGCCTTGCCTACTTTTTGGCACTGCTCACAGGTCCTACAGTACCCAGTAACATCCCTGGAAATCCTTGGCCAATAAAAGTTATGCATAATGCATCTCTTGGAAAGTTTTATGCCCATATGATCTGCAAAGGGAATTTCATGGGCTATGGCTAGAAGTGCCAGATGGTAGGCTCTCAGTACTACCAACTACAGTATTCTCTCACCCTCTAGACCTCCATCAGGGGTCCACTCTCTATACAGTAACCCTTTGTCCTAGTATACAGATTCTGCCTTCCTTCCCTTGACAATCAGGTGCCTCACTGGCTACCTCCCTCAGGCCTTGTAATGTATGATCTGAGAGGTGAGCCTGTCTCACCTCTCTCTTTGTAACCCTTCCCAGCTCCCCTTCTACAGGAAGTCTGGTATTCTCTGACAGCAGTGCCTTACTGTTACTCTGGGTACCACCACTCACCACTGCCCTTGCAGTCACTCTGTCCAAGGGAACATGAGTATCCACAAGCAACTGTGGCTCACCTTTAGTCTCAAAGCTACAGGGTAGCTCCCTCTCTGAAGTAACCACCACACCAGTCATGGCTTTAAGTCTGTGGCCTGTCTGGGTTCCCCCTAGACTACAACACCTACATGCTTGTCTCCAAGCCTGACTGCATGTAACTACATTCAAGCAAGGTGCTGTATTATTAGAATCATTTGCTATCAAGACATCTGCAAGGATATCCTCAAACACACCTACTTGGTTCCTTTTCCACCCTTCCAGTCAAGGTAAACCCAAACCAAAAGTATTTGGAATGGAGTCCCTCCTAAAGCTCCAGCTGTAGAAGACTGCCCAAGCAAGTAGTGCTCCTGTTTAAACATTGCAGGCTTCACAATGGTTAGGTCAGGGCCTGTGTCTCTGTCTTAGCAGTGGCCTCTTTCTCATCCACTAAGAAAGGATATAACCTCTTGTGGTAGTTTGGCACCATTTTTGTCTCCAGACAACTCACTGTTGGCATTCTGTCATTCCCACTTACTGTTTTTCATGCCTTTTGTTCCCCACCTTGCCTCCATGGATATTTATATGTTACATGGCATTTAAAACATTTAATCCTGGGCCCTGAATGTGTACCTGCTATAGTGGCTTACCCTGCTACTGATGGACTCTGTTGGGGCAGTTTAGGCTACCCACCATGGGTTCCCTTAGACCCATGAGCAGCACTGGGTATCCCTTTCCTGTGCAGTGATGCCCTGCTTGCTAAGTATAGATCTCCTTTTTCCCCAACTCATCAGCAGTGTTATATTCCCTGTCTGCTAACCAGATTCTCATGTCCTCAGGCAAAGTGCTAAGGGCTTGTTCCCTCACCAAACTGTCTGCCAGCCCTTCAGAAGTGGTGACCTGACATCCACTCACACATCTATGAAAATAAGTGCTCTACTCAGCAATATATTCACACACACCTCCATCTGTCTTGTGTCTATGCTCACAAAACTTTTTTCTGTAAGCTTCAAGTGTTACCTTAAAGCACTCTTAACAGACAATTTTTAACAGTATTATAATTTAAGCAATCAGCATTAAACAATTTAGAAATAGCAGTTACAGATTTACCATGGACTATGGGGGTCAGGAGCAGTACCCAGGGCCCTTGATCAACATTATACTGTTTACATACCCTTTCAAACATATGAATAAAAGTGTCAGACTTACCACCCTCTGTAAATTGTGGAAGAAATTTACTGACCTTTGTTGCTTCTGGGGTTCTGTTACTCCCTTCCTCATTACCTCCATGGCCCTGGTGAGCAGTCAGCATCTACTTTTCATGTTGCTTGTGCCTCTCGGTGTCCTCAACTTCCAGATGTTTCAGTCTCTCTCTGCTGATTTTATTTCCAAATGTTTGGCCTTTAGTTGAAGTCTCTTTAACTCCAGATGGATTTTTAAGTCATCTGTGGAAAGGTTGAACTGTCCATTTTCTGACAGTTATACCTCCCAATGCAAGTCTGCTTGTCCTCGTATTTGCTGGTGTATGATACAGCTATGACTAAGGCTGCAATCATTTCTCCTTTAGTCAGGTTGACATGCTCCAGTCCTTTGGCTTGGCACATCTCAGCCAACTGGCTCCTTGTCAGCTTGCCATACTCCTCTGCTGATATCCTTGCCTGGTCTCCCTGACTAACTAAGCTAACAAAAAAAAGTATTGTGATGCGAAACTCTGAATGTACACTGTGTGGCTGATTGAGAGTACAAACAGCTTCTTTGCAGACCACTGTATACAGGCTACAGGAAATCAATATCCACACCACTGAAACCCAATCTGTGGATATCCCACCACTGCCATCAATATATGTTACACCCCACCACTGGCAACAGTAATCAAGGAGCCTCATTCCTCATCACTAGCACCAGTGGGAGGCATACATTGGGAGGATGACAAGTACAAACACAGTATTTCCAGATGCAGCTCTCTGCATTAAGTGCAGATTCCCATTAAGAGCACATAGAGACCACAGTCAGTCCGCTGCTGGTTTCTCCCTCTTTCTCTAGATCCCTAATAAGACCCCCTACTGGCACAGCTACAGACAGACTTGTGGCCAAGTCAAGACCTCCAGGACTGTCTCTGTCCAATCAGTGTTTTGTGTCCCTGCCCACATTGCTGATACACACTCTTTGAGATTTGATTTACACACACACACACACACACACACACACACACACACACACACACACACACACACACACACACACACACACACACACACACACACACAAACACACACACATACACACACACACACGCACACACGCACACACGCACACACGCACACACACACACACACACATGGGAAAGGCTGTTCCAGGTTTACTAGCTATTCCCCCCTTCTGCCCATACTATAAGGTAGTTTTACTGCCACCAGCCACTACTTATTAGCTACTTTAAGCCCTTTAACAAAGGATGCCCAATCTTACTGTATAATGTTACTATTAATACAAATGGTAGTTTAACCAAGAGCAAGGCTATCGGGAGTGGTACATAGTGTCACCAAATAAGTATGCAAGTACTCTCAGAAATTAAATATGTCTCACAAATATCAGCCACCATGAAAAGGTTTAAATATATTTAATAATAAATAATAAAAGAACAAGATAATTACAGTTACATCAGAGTTCAAAATCACAGGAAATATTTAAAACAGCATTGCAGGACTGTCTTAAATAAATAAAGAAAAAGATCTAAAGTAAGCTCAGCTGCATTTCTGACTATATCTAAAAGAATTATACTCTTCCCCAGACTTACTTACAGAGCATGCATGACAGATTTCGTGAATGGATCTTCTTGTCAGGTCAAAGGCAAAATACAGAATGCTATCTCTCAGACACTTCCAAAATTAATATCCCAATTATTACTGCTGGGGTGCTTGCAGAATGACATCATTTTATGTCATCTGACTTCAGTTCCCAGGCTCAAAACAACCATTGATGTCACCTGGTAGCATTTAGCATCTAGCTGTAAAAATACATAAACAAGGGCTTTTCTTAGATCTAAGGTAGATCCTTTAAGTCATAAAACAATAAACACTTCCAAGACAATACAAAATACTTCTAGTTCTAAACAGTGTGTCTGTTACTGCACTGAAACTGAAAGAGAACATCCTTTTATTATCTGGTCATAAAATAATTTAAATGTTTAGCTATTTTTCTGAAATGAACCTCCCGTGTTCCAGTTTCCGTTGTTAAAATATATACATCATCCAGACAAAGATGGCCGCCTTTCTGTAGACACTGTACATCTACAGCTCTCCAGTTACTCGCAAGAATAAGTAACCCTGAGGATATACTACAAGTCTTTTTGCATTAATTACCGGATATAACTATTCTACTACAACCAAACTACGACTGAGAATCAAAAGAACGAAGGAAAAACTAATTAATTTCACAGGATTAAAGCTGATTGTCTGCCTGACTCTGAATAGAGCTATAAACAAAGGATCTATCTGATTTCTGTTTCAAGATGTCAAAACTGGACAAAAATATGGACACAACAACAACTAAAACTAAATTATCAATGCTGATGTCACCAGAGAAAGACTCTACATTTAAAAGACAGAAAACTGTAAAACCACAAGATCTTTTAAAAACAGGAGGAACAAACCAACCGGATCAGCTAGCTAACATGGAGGACATTAAAACAGCACTGTTACCCATACAAGAATCTTTAAATGCACTTTCAAACCAGATACTTGCTTTTAATGCCACATGCAGTCAAATTCTCGACAGAATAGATAAATCTGAGGCTAGAATATCTGATAATGAGGACAGAATAACATTTCTTACAAAAAAAAACAGATATTCATGACCTGGACATTCAAACTATGCAGACCAAGATCCTGGATTTAGAGGCAAGATCCAGAAGAAACAACATAATTATTAGAGGAATCCCGGAAAATATTCAATATAATGATCTAATGCCTACCATTACACAGATACTGGAAATATTGTTCGAGGACTCGGGTATGGCTAAGCAAATAGTCATAGAAAGAGCACACAGAGCTCTCAGAGAATCACAAGCATCAAATATTCCTAGACCAGTTTATGTCAAAATTCTGAATTACCAGGATGTAAATAAAATAATTCTAACTATGAAAAAGAAAGGAGGTTTTGTAATGTGGCAAAATAACAGAGTTTCTATGGGTCAAGATCTACCAATGCAAATCAGACAAGCCAGACAAGCATTAGCCCCTTACTGCAAATTTCTTATTGATAAAAATATAAAATTCCAGATGAAGTATCCAAGTACATTAATCTTTACATTTGATGGAGCCAAATATTCTGTTTCTACAAAAAAGGAAGCAAAACTCACCTTTTTGAAGACTTTTAAATCCCTTCCAACTTCAGAAGCTTAACTGGAACATTCAGTCTGTGTACAGCAATACAGATTCTGGGATTCCATGGCTACTATACCTCAAGGCTTCAAAATCCTTTGTTTGCTTCTTTTTCTCACCAGGCCCCTGTTTAATCATTAACCAGTATTTTCTTACAGGTCCAGCTAAAATCTAAAGATTTCATGAACTCCTGCAGCCTTGATGAACTGTGTGTGTCTGTGAGTCAACAGGAAGTCCTAGAAATGCTCCAGAGGGTCAGCTTTTGTTGTGGCACTTCCGAAATCTGTCCACATAATGGGTCCCCTTCGAGAACTCAAAATCAAGATTTTTATACCAGGAAGTAGCCAGAGCTCTGTGGAGCCAGGGAAGCTTTTAGAATGGCAAAACGAGGCTCCTGGACTATTTTAGAGAGGTTTGACTTTTATTTTGTATAAAGAAATGTCAGCTTATTCAGGTAAGGATTTAAACTGGGCTGTAACATATGGTTAAATAGAGTAATTTAACTACAATGTTAGAAACAATATAAAGTTACTACAGTTATTCTATTTTGGATCTAGATAGTGTGCCTGAAGATAGAAATGCAGTTATAATTATATACTATTGATATTTTTGCTTTTCTGCCTTTGAAATGACTGTTATATTGTTTATGTTACTACAAAAAAAAAAAAAAAACTTTCTCCTTATTAATGCTATGATAATCTATATGTGTTAACATGTATAATTCACTCTCCTATTCCTAAGGGAATGGAAGGATATATATTTTATGTGGTTCTAGAGATTCTGTGCATTATGCTAGCTCTATATTTCTTACAGTATTAATACATTAATGGTGAAAAAAAAAATTTTACTGATGTTGTTTTTATCAATGCTGCTGTTAACATGTTATACTTACCTAGGCAAAGTTAGATAAGACAGTTAGTTATTCTAGGATAATATAACCAATTATTTAATTAATAATGTATGTAAATCATTACAGGGTAGAATAAGAAATTGGTATGTAAGACATAACAGTGTGTTAACTAACTAATATGTTCAAGAGCTGTAGATAGGTACTAGTGTTTAATGGGGAATGTGTAGGTTAGTTTTTGTAGGGTTAGTTGTAGTTATCATAGGTTTTGTATATCTTGTTAGGGTGTTATTATATAATAGTCATTTAGGATTGATGTATACCAATAGAAGTATAAACAGTGTTAAAACCTATGTTTGTCCTGGTCCAGGAGAATAGTGGATAGGCACTGGTTAGGATGGGGCATTTAGTTTGCTTCCAGATATTTCAAAATCTGATATTATACCGAATCTAGTATCGTTTTCAAATTCAACATATACACTAACATTTTAAAAGTATTTTTATGTGGATAATAGACTCATGGAATGTTAAAGGTTTCCAGAATCTGAAAAAAAGGAAACTATTTTTCATTTACTTCTTCAGTCAAAAGCACAATTTATATTGTTACAAGAAACCCACTTGGCTAATGATCAATGGACTGCCATTAAAAATAAAAATGGATCAGGGGTAATAGCTTCGAAGGGACAACTAATAGTGCAGGTGTAGCAATAATCATCAAAGCTCAGTTCCAAGAGAGAATTTTAGATTTTAAAATGGATAAAGAAGGAAGATGGTGTTATGTAATTTTTATAACAAAATTTTACGATAAACCGGTGATTCTTCTTAATATATATGCCCCATGTACCAATCAGCAAACCTTCATAACATCACTTTACTTTATTTTAAACCAATATAACAATTATTATATAATAATAGGAGGTGACTGGAATACATACCAAGACCCTAAACTAGATAAAACAAGTCCCCATAGATCTTATAATAATCAGGCAGTGATAGCACTGCAGGAACTTAAAGCAGATTTTAAACTTTATGATCCATTTAAATATAATAAGGACCAAATGAATCCAAATAACTTCACATTTTATTCGAGCTGTCATAAAATGTGGTCCAGGATCGATTTCTTTTAATATCAGATACACTAATGTGTTTTGATCCCTATATATACATACAAGCTCGTTATTTGTCGGATCACTCCAGGATCACATTAACCTTTAAGAAAGATACTTGTCATAAATTGCATGCTAGGGGTTATAATTGGACATTAAATCCATATCTATTGCATAAAGAGGATGTATTAAAAGAAGCTCAGGAGTTTTTAATCAATTATTAAATAAGCTTTTAGAAAACCGACATCCATCAGACATAGAATGGGCAACTATCAAAGTGCAAATTAGAGGAATGTTTATCCAAAAGCTACTTTCTACAAGAAATTACAAGTGAAAGATATGCATGACTTGGAATCAAAAATTGAATTATTAGATCAGGAATTAATTAGAAATTATAGTAAACAAACCGAAACGGAATTATTAAATTGTCAGAAGAAACTTTTTATTACAAAACAGTAAATTATCATTCCATGAACAGAAAATGCTGGTAAAATACGCTAATCACATACAGACCCGTCAAAAGCACTAGCACGTATTATTAATCAATCAAGTCACCTTCCCAAATCCCTGAAATATACTTCAACAATAAAACATACACCAATACGGAAGATATCATAATCGTTTTTGAACTAATATTTTCACAACTATATGGTGAACAACAGGATGTAAATCCAAATAAGAATAATACTGATTTTCTTCAGAAAATTATATTTCCAAAGATTAATGATGAGCTTCATATGAACCTGATTAAACCTATTTCTTCAGAGGAAATAACTGATGTTATCAAGAAATTGAAGCCATACAAAGCTCCGGGACCGGATGGTTTGACTACAGAATTTTATAAAACTTTTAGTGATATTCTGGGAAAATACTGTCAGTGGTCTTTAACTATATTATTAACAATAAAATTACTGACCCACACTTTAATGCATCGAAAACTATTCTCATACCAAAAGAAAATACTGATCGACAAAACCCGGATAATTATAGACCCATCTCACTTTTAAACATAGATATGAAAATTATGACATCGATTTTGGCTAACAGGTTGAAAATGGTAATTAACCCTATAATATCTGATGAACAAGCCGGTTTTATAAATAGCAGACAAACTATAGATAATACATTAACACTGCATACAATGATTTCTCATGCCACCCATAAAACCATAATCTTTACGCACTTATAATTGATGCACAAAAGCATTTGACAGAGTGAACTTAGAATATTTATTTGACATTTTAACATGTTTTAACATACCGCAAGAATTCACTTCAACTTTAAAAAAATTATATACCAATCCTTATACAAATCTAGTCATTAACAGGAATCTTTCAAAAAGAATTCAAATTAAAATGGTACACGTCAAGGCTGTCCTTTATCTCCCTTGTTATTCAATTTGTATTTGGAACCTCTATTTTTGCACATTAAACAAAATATCTATCATAATGCTCCAAGGATCTATGGTACGAAGATCACAATGGCTGCTTTTGCAGATGATTTGAGTATTTATTGCACAACACCTGTTTCGGATACTAATAAAATATTAAAGGCAGTAGAAGAATTTGCAAAAATTTCCAATTATAAATTAAATTTAAAAAAAACTAAGATATTCCCATTAAAGACACCTACACCTTTTCACTATTACCATTAGTAGGGCAGGTAAAATCAGAAGAAAAATAAAATACTTAGGAGTGGTTTTCTCAACAGACAACAGAGATTTTTATCTCAATAATGTTAAGGTTATTTGGGAGCAGATAGTATCTGACTTGAAAAGATGGGATAATCTGAAATTACCAATAATGGCGAAGACTTCAATTATTAAAATGAATATACTTCCTAGATTACTATATATTTTTAGAGCATCACAAGTTCAAATCTCCAAAAAATTCTTCAAACAGCTTCATATAGAACTAGCTAGATTTCTATGGGAACCTAGAAAAGTTAGGATATCGTATGATAAATTGATGGCTCCAAAAAATAGGGAGGGTTGGATCTACCTAATTTCAAACATATTATTTAATAATAAACACCAATAGACTTTTAAGAATAATTAACTTTGATGGGTGTAACTCGAAATGGGTTCCCAAATGGCTGGTTCTTAATCATAAACATGTCAAGGAATTGGATATTAACTGCAAGGCATTACCTTTTTAAACAAAAATACTCTTAAAGTGTACTTCGTGTTGGAACATATCAAAACATATATAGTTTCAGTACAAAATCTCTTTAACTCATTAAATCTTTTGCAAAGTATGATAATTCTTCAACCATTTCACAAAAATCCAAATCTGAAAATTGGTAACCAGCTGATAGACCTTAAGAAATTCCCACTTATAATTAATTTAACCCTACTTGATTTATATCCTTTTTAGGTATCCCGATTCACAATATTTTAGAAGAGTTGAATCTCCCCAAATCGTATCTAATTATAATAAGACAATTAAAAGACCTATCAATAAGTTACCTTAGTAAAGGGAATGACATAATTAAAGAAGAAGATTTAAACATGTGTCTGAACTTATGGCAAACCCTTACACAGGAATGTAAATATATAACTGCAGCATATGGTTTGATTAAATAAATAAAATATAATAATCAAATATTAATTTCCAAATACTGGAGAGAGAAATTGTTGACAATTGAAGAAAGTAAAATACTAAAAGCAATTCACTTAACCATAAAATCTGTGTCCCTTCAGAAGCTATTATTTACCCAATTGATGATATTTAATAATGCGTATTATACGCGTCTCACTCTACACAAATTTAACTCAAAGAACTCACCAAAATGCCCATATTGTATAGATCAAACAGCCGACCTCCTACATATGTTTTGGAGTTGTAAATGTATTTTCAAACTCTGCAATTCCTTGAAACTTCAACTACAAAAAATGGGATATCAACATTCCACACTCTCCTGGGAATTTACGATTTTACATATTCCACCACCCAACTTGGAAAGAACCCAAAGAATTATACTAGTCAATATTTTTTTGTTGATGAAGTTATATATAGCTTCCAATTGGTTGAACCCTTTACAGACATCATGGCAAAATTTCAAGATAGTAGCCACCAAACATATTCTAGCACATAAATTTCTAATTAGTGATCATAAGAAAAATGTAAACAATACAAAAATATGGGAACAAATCTTTAACATTGTATTAGCTTAAAGTTCCATTCCACTATTCGCTGGGAAAAACTGAATAACTGTTGAATTTTATTGAGATAAGTCTTATATGGTTACTAGTTCTTTTTTCTTCATTATTTTTTTTTTTTAGAAGTGTATAGGTATGTATAATGATTCTATGTAACTGTTGGAAGCATTCATGTACATATTGTAAGTAGTTGGTAGTACTGTATTAGTTGTTTGGAAAAAATAAAATAAAGAATTATTATTGAAAAAAATATATATATACATCTAAACTGATGCAATAGTGTATATACATTTCTGTTCTAATCCAGCAGGATACACTGTGGATACATTTTTAAAGCTCAGTACTTTACAAAATATCTCTTCAGCACACATGCCTGTACAAACCATCTTATATGACATACAGTTCTAATGCATTTGTAACACAAGCAACTTACATGAAGCATGTTGACATTTACAAATGACACATAACCATTTACAAAAAAGACAACTGTGTTGGCAGTATCTCTTTTTGTTACACTTTTATATAAATCATGTTGATATTCACAAATGACATATAATTATTTACAAAATTCCAGATAGTTGGGCTAGCAGTATCTCCTTTTGTTACACTTCTATATAAATCATATTAATATTCACAAATGACATATAATTACTTACAAAATTCCATAGAGCTGGGCTGGCAGTATCTCCTTTCATGACAGAAACAATGCAAAGATAGTTTAAAAAGAAAAACGGAAATTTAAGGCACACAAAAAATAATTTTTTAAGTGCATTCATTCCTTTAATCACCATAACTGCAGCAGGAAACCACCAATGAACATACAACCCATTTAAATAGTCAACACATGCATGTATTATCTTTGAATTAACCAATAAAATGAGTTTGCTTAATTAGAATCAGGTAAATAAATATGATCTTCCTCCCTATCAGCCTTGAATGATACTAAAACTGTGCTGTTTTTAAACAAAAAAAGATTGTGTATGGGAACATTCTATCTAAATGTTCTTGAACTTTAGATAGCTTTTTATTGAATTTTTTTCATTAATTCCAGGAATGAAATCTGTTCTTAAAAATCTGCTATGTAAGTTGTAAAAATTCTAAATAAGAATTAAGATTCCACAAACTTCTGCTTATTTATGTTTTCCACAACCATAAATTTACTAAAATCAATACATCTGTGAGTTTCTAGTGTCCTTTTTCTTAATACCAAAACATATTCTTTAATCCTTTCTGCTACTTTACATATGCAAAGATAGTTGACTTTTTTATTTATTTATTTGGGGCTGTGGAATATGATTTGAAGCAGATTAGGATGAAAAGAATTGAAATGCTCATAGGTTCATAGGAGTGTACTAGGCTAATGGCCCTGGAGCCTTTACAAGCCTAGCCCATAGAATTACCCTGGCATCGTGCCACCTGATCTTAGTTCCTAGTGCCTCTGTTGAGTAGAGCCACTGGAGTGATCCCAGGGGTGAATTTTCTATTTCCCATCCACTCATCAAGATTTCTCCTGAAGAGGGCCAGTGAGGTGCTCTGCTTGACATGTATGGGAAAGTCTATTCCATAGCATGGGCAGTCTCTGGGTTATGAACCTGTCTGTCCAGCATGTTCTGTTGATTGTGGCAATGAGGATGAGGTCTCTGGAATGTGTGGTGTGGAGGGATTGGGATTTCTTTAGATGTAGCATTTTTAACAGAGCTGGGTCAGACATGGCTTTGTAAGTCAAGCAGAGATCGCCTCTAAGTAGGTGATATGAGACAGAGAACAGTTGGAGTTTTTTGAATCTGTCCATATAGGACAAGTGTTTAAGGCCTAGGATCCTCTTTGTGAGGTACTTTTGCGGCTTCTCCAGTAGGTGTCTAGTGAGGTACATGCCAAATGGGACATTGTACTTGATGATTGGCCTAATGAGGAAAGAGTAGAGGGAGACAATGACCTCTTTCTTCCTGGATGCAAAACCCTTATTAATGAGATGTGCCACATAGAAGGACTTTCTGACCACAGTGGCAATGTGGTGGTCAAAAGAAAGGTTGCTGTCAACCTGTGTTCCCAGATCTCTTATAACGCTTTCTGTGTTCAGTGGACTACCATCAATGTGGTAATTCAAGGGAACCGGGTTTTTCCCAAGGGCGATGATGACACATTTTTGGCATTAAGCAGATTTAACAGATATTCTAACTGAATTAAGACTGTTTGCCAGGAACATAATGCTCAGAATTCTATATGGTGTAAGTGAAACTGAAAATAACATTGCATTTAACCCTTTTAAAAAAACAAGTAATTTTACACCTGCAGTGCCAGCATGCATAGATGTCTTTGTGAAAGCTTGTAAAAATGAACTATATGACATGTTTTTCTTTAATAACAGAGACAACCAGTTTTATAACATGAGTTTCAGTGAGACTCAGGCACTCAGTAGTCTTAAAAATGACAGGGAAATTGTTATGAAACCTGCTGACAAGGGGCATTCTATTGTTGTTATGGACAGACTGTATTATTATACATCGATGCACAATATGTTGAATGACATGGAGACGTATAGGAATATAGATAAGGAAACATCAAGTTATAGAAAGCTATAATAGACAAAGTAATAACTGTTTCCTAGAAAATGCTATACCCAAAGATCTTTGTGAATATTTTTCTGTTGAGACTCCTGTGTTTCCAACTTTTAATGGCTTAACGAAAATTCATAAAAATTAGTTGTTCCCCTTTTTAGGCCTATTGTATCAGGGGCTGACTGGATCACTGAATCGGCATCCATTTATGCAGACAAACAATTAAAACAGTCTATAGTTAACTATGAATATATACTAAGGGATTCAAAACATTTTCTTACAGACATACTTATTTATACAAGAGTATAGATACAATGGTGATGAATTGTTCGTTACATTTGATGTAACCTCTCTTTTCACAAGTATTCCTAATGCAGAAGGGATATCTCTTCTGAAAGAATTTCTTATTAAGGACAATATTTTTCTACAGATAGAATTGGCCTAATATGTTTCCTTTTTAACATCTTTACATTTGATGAGAAGAATTTTCTGCAAGTGTCAGGTGTAGCTATAGGCACCCCCACAGCCAATAGTTATGTGAACCTGGTCATGGCTCAGTGGGAGCAGAACTTTCTATTGAATAATAACATTTTCAGGACTGATGCTCTATTCTTTCGGTGTTTTGTAGATGATCTGTTTATTTTTTGGGGAGGATGTGAAAGCAGACTACATGAGTTCATAGCATAGCATACTTGAACGATAGTTGTAGTTTTTTGAAATTTACCATGAAGACTTTATGTACTCACATTGACTTTTTGGATATTATGGTCCTGAAGGATGATATAATGAATAAGATATACATTAAGTTACACAGAAAAGACTACTATAGGAATAGCTATGTACATAGGACAAGTATGCACCCACCTTACATCTTTAAACATGTTATAAATAATCAAGCCATAAACACGTCTAGGCTGCATGTGAGATATCAGGACTTTGAATATAGTCTGAATATGTTACAAAATGATTTTCAAAAAAGAGGCTATAGACAGAAAGAGATTGTCAAAGCCTCTGAGTTAGCTATAACCAAAAGGAATAGTACAGGTAAACCTTATTTCTCAAGCCCATCCAGTAGAAAGGAGAATGTCTTTATTGGCAGGGAATATAACAAATCTAATTTAAATTTTTGTATGACACATTCAACTGACACTAAGCTGATTCAAAATATATTAGAAAGCAACTGACATATTCTAACCACTGATAATCAAGTAAGAGAGGTAGTAGGAAATAAACCTAAGTTCATATATAAAAACAAGAAATCTCTCAAACAAATGCTTTGTTACACAGATAAACATGTGGACAAACCTGTTTGACTTAGGCGCAAGAAGATGCAACAGTTTACCTTTATGAAGGTGATTCACAGTTGTACGAATGCTCATATGAGCGACTCGTAACCACGAAACTGAAAATGGTGGTAGTCCTTAATGTTCAAAAAACAGCAAATCGAATTGCAGATTTGCTGTTTTTCAAACAATGTCGAATGAAAAAAAAAAAAAGAAGTGTAAAGCATGGGGGCAAGCCCCCCTACACCCCCATATGGGGTGCTGTGCCCCCCACACCCCCTACTTTAATATTCTGACTCCAAGATCGCACTACATTGGGGAAAGGGACCATTTTCCGAGCCCCACTATAGTGCAATCCACCCAACAATGTTGAATGTGCAATGAGTGAATGTCACTGTGCATTTGCTCATTGCACATCTTCTTCTTCTTTCGGCTTTTCCCAGTTAGGGGTCGCCACAGCAGATCATCTGTCCTCTCATGACTGGCAGAGGAGTTTTACAGTGTTGAGTTGCCAGCCTGGTGCCCAACCTTCCACAGAAGGCACACACACGCACACACTCACGCCTAGGGCCAATTTAGAGTATTCAATCCACCTACAGCATGTCTTTGGGATGTGGGAGGAAACCAGAGCTCCCAGATGAAACCCACGTGACCACAGGGAGGACATGCAGACTCCACACAGAAGGCACCCCAGCTGGGGATCGAACCGGAGAACTTCTTGCTGTGAGGAGGCAATGCTAACTGCTGTACCACTGCGGCCGCCCCACAAACCTTTTTTCATTCGGCGTTTGCAAACAGCCTTTTGAACAATTGCTGTTCGCCTGAGTGGGAATCGCCTTTCTAAAGGTAAACCGATGCAACACTTGTTCCTTTTGTGAGTTTTTTGAAACTAGTAATAATTTTGGCCATCCTATAACACACAGACTGTATAAGCTCAAAGTAATAGCGAACTGTGAGACCAAGAATGTGATTTATTTGGCCTCTTGCATGTGCTGTGATGCATTCTATGTTGGCAAGACCAACAGACGGCCAAGAGAAATGATTCGAGATCATTATTCTTTAGGAAAAGGCAGGAACATAGTGCCATAGCTAAGCATATGATGCCTGAGGGTGATAGTCATTATTTCAATTTTTTTCATCATAGACACAGTAATGGAGACACATAGGTTTGGAGACATAACCAATAATACATAGCAAAACGAACTGAGATGGATTATGTCACTAGCAGCACATAGATCACCAGGACTTAATGAATATATAACCCTGAAGCCTGTCCTTAAAGGCTGGAAACTCAGGAAGAAATTAACCTGAGATTAATTATTTATGCATATACACACATATATATTTTTAGTGCTTATATATGATCATTTGCTGCTCTTAAAAATGTGTTTTTATGCATTTATGCATTGTTTTTATGTATTGTACTTTAGATGCCTTTATATGCCTTTAAGCTAATTTCTGCTTGAATACCAATCATTGATTGGTTGTTTTAAAAAGTGAACTGTTTAAATATGGATGTTCTACTTTGTTGTTTGTCATTTTGGTCTGAAGAAACAACCAGGAAAGGTTGCAAAAGCGCTTACCTCCATAATAAATACTTTTGGTTAATACTGCTTCCTCCATTGGTTTATGGTGCCAGGATTTTACTTGTTTTGCTTGGATTTTTTTGCTGTAATTTTTCCTGCATCTCTCTCAACTGGGTTCTCTCTGTTTTATTATTTTTTGGCATTGAGCTTAAGGTCATGGTTCTGACACCAGTTGTTCGTCTTATTGAGGCCTTCTTGTAGGATGTCAACATCACTTGGGGAGTTAATAATAGCTCCCAACTTGCAAGCCTCTGCAAACTTTGTCAGCCAGAGTCCCTTTGTGTTAGCCTGGACTTCAGAGAAGTAGATACCAAACAGGGGAGGACCCAGTACCGAACCCTGTTGGACTCCACTTGTGACGGGTCGGCAGTCTGACTTGGAGTCATGTCAGTAGCAGGGGTAAAGATGGTGATAAAGAATGGAAAGCACAGCATTACAGCAGACAAAGTAAGGTGACACAAAATGGTGGATTATAAAATAGTTAAAACTGTGCTTTTAGACAGAATAGGTGAAATACCATGAAACGGTACAGAGCAGATGAAAGAGTGTGCATGATGGAAAGTGAAAGAAAGGAATAAATGGGATGCAGGGAGAGTTTAGCAGGACTGAATGTAAAGATACAAGCACAACTTTGATTTAGGCAAAAGTTTACAAGACAGTACAGTTTTGTAATGAGGTAATTAGCTGGATTTAAGACTATGTATCATTATGTGCTTTATTTCCAGTGGTGTTAAATTAATGTGTTTTTTTCAAACTGATCGATGATGTATTTATTGCTGATGGAGAATATTTGGGACAAGGAAATAAGGGTGAGAATGTAAATATGGGAGATAGATGGAAAAGTATCAATGTTTTCTATCAGTACAAGAGTAAAAGATAGGGTGGACAGTAACTGTATGGTACAGACCTTTCACTTCATGCTTCTTAAGACAGAAGTGGCAAACTTCACGACATCCATGCAGATGGACAATAGAGGTACATCTGCTGAATCCTATACAAATGTACTTTATAAGCACTTACATGAGTGCATGGATCGTGCTATCCCTGACAGAACCAAGATGCTATCCTCCAAAAAAAGGAAGCCAATCTAGTGGTCCCCTGCCATAAACAAACTCTACAACAGAAGAAAGAAACTGTTGCAAAAAAAGAGTAAAATCCCATAATTGTAGGAACTCCCTGGTCAGCCTCCATAAGAAGCTGAGATCCCTCATAAAATCCTCCAAATCCAGTTACGAAAACAAAATTGCCACTGATTCTAAAGAAAGCTACAAAGCATTCTATAGGTATGTCAAGAATCTCAATGGCAACACTCAGATCTGCTCTGAGTTACAGCACAATGGCACTAAATATACAGAACCAACTGATATTGCCAACATCCTGGCAGATAGGTTCAGTGCTAACTTTACCCCCCTCTCACCCCCTAAAGAGCCCATCTCTATACACCGGAAGAATGCAAATTTCCTGTAATCACGACTGCACAGGTAAAAGCCACACTCTCCAAAGCCAAGAATACAGCATTCATGGAACCTGACAGCACCCAGGCTGTGTTCTCCATGAACTACGGAATGAACTGGCATCCCACCTAAGCACCATGGTAATCACAGCCTAACCTCATGCTTTGTGCCCACTGAATGGTGCACAGTGACAGTTATCACACTTCACAAAGGGGGAGCCAACACAAACACCGGGAACTGCTGCCCCATTAGCCTAACAAGCCTGGTCTGCAAGGCCATGAAACATATCATCATAGAACGTATAAACAAAGACATTGGTAATCTCCAAACTCTGGACCCCATCCAGTTCGGGTTTGTAAAAGGCAGATCATGTCTCCTAAATCTGATAGAATTCTTTGAAGCAGTCACCAAAGCAGTAGACATGGGTGAGGTGGTTCACACAGCCTATCTAGATCTTGCCAAGGCTTTTGACACCATCCCCCACTCGGGAATTATAGATAAACTCACTAAACTAGGTATAAATCCCTATGTCACAAGATGGGTTGCTAACTGGCTCACTGACAGAACCCACACTGTGAAAGTAGCAGACTCCAAATCCGACTTCAGACCGGTGACAAGTGGAGTACCACAGGGTTCAGTCCTGGATCCTCTCCAGTTTGGTATCTAATTTTCTAAAGTACAGGCTAACACAGAAGGTCTTTGGCTAATGAAGTTCACAGATGACTGCAAAATAGGAGCCATAATCAAAACTCCTAATGATGTGGACATCCTACAAAAGGGCCTCACTGAGACAGATGCCTAGTGTCAAAGCCATGGCTTCAAGCTCAATACCAAAAAGTGCATTGTCATCCCCTTTGGTAAAAATTTTGTACCCATGAGCTACCACATATGTGGTCATCTACTTATCACTGAAAGTGTGATAAGAGACCTTGGGACACAGGTGGACAGTAGTCTCTCCTTTGATAATCACATTGCCACAGTAGTCAGGAAATCCTTCTATGTGGCACACTTCATCACAAAATGTTTCTCATCCATGAAAAAAGAGGTCATTGCTCCCATCTACTCATCAGTCATTGGACCCATTATAGAGTACAATGCCCCTTTTGGTATGCACCTCACAAGACATCTACAACAACTAGAAAGGCCATAGAAATACCTCACAAAGAGGATTACTGGCCTCAAACAGATGCCCTACGCAGACTGTCTCAAAAAACTCCAGCTTTACTCCTTCACATATCGCTTACTCAGAGGCGGTCTCTGCCTAACATACAAAGCTACATCAAACCCAGAGCTGTTGGACATGCTCCACTTAAACAAATCCAAATCCCTCTGAGCTACAAGCTCTAGGGACCTAAACCTTGTCACCACAATAAACAGAACATGCTGGAGGGATCGATTCCTGTCCCAGAGACTTCCCATACTCTGGAACAATCTACATATCTATATCAAACAAAGCTCCTCATTAGCACTCTTCAAGAAAAATCTTGATGATTGGATGGGAAATAGGAAATTCACCCCGGGGATCACCTCTGTGGCTCTGCTTGACAGGGGCACAGGAAAATATTTTTTTTGGGTGGCAAAAGCCAGGGTACCTTTTTGGCTAGGCTTATATAGGCCCTAGGGCCAATAGCCTAGTACCTACCTATGAATCTATGAACCTGTAAACAGCCACAGTTGAGATTTTCATCTGCTGTAGCTTGCATTTATTGTGCTTTTAAATGTCTTCTCTTACATTCTTACGTGTACCATATTGTATTATATATTATTAAAAAAAATCTCAGTTTTGAATAATAGTCTGGATGTATTTTTATATTTAGATGTCTCTATATATCTATCATTTATTATACATTTAATGTGTACACTGCAACATATTTTTCTGTTAATACACATTTTGTAAATGTTTAGTTCTGTCTATACTTTTTTCTTGGCAACCAATACAAAATGTCATATACTTTGCTCTGTCATACACATTCCTTTCTCAGTTATTTTATTTCATTTTTCCTCTCATATTTGCATTCACACCTATCCTTTCAGTTATATTAACTGTACTACCACACACCTGTAAAGGATTATCCTGCCTTCTTTGATTACTTTTATAGGTCTGAAGTTCTTCCCTTGCCATTAATCAGTACAAAAGAATCCAATTATTTTTTTTCATATAGCTTCACATTCCTTTCTCATAGACTTCATGTCATTTTCACTCATACTTCAAATTTCCTCTCACCCATGGCATTTCATGTATGTTAACTGTACTACTCTACACATATAAGGGATTACCCTGCCTTTTTTTCATAACTTTTATAGGTTTGATGCTCTTCCATTTCCATTACTCAATACAAAAGAATGCTGTCACTATTTATCTTTTAACTTTTTATTTCATCAAAACATATGTTATCAAGTGTGTTATGTCTTACTCAAGCCAAACTGCTCTAAACATAATTGTTTGTCTCTAACAGTTCAAGTACATGAAACACCTAAATGCATGTACTCATGCAGTTTCAGTATGCAAACAATATAACAATAGCTTCCATGTGGGAGGGTCACTGGAGCTCAGAGAAAAAGTGATTATTACGTGCAAAAAAAACTTGGTTTTTCCTATCATTCTTTCATCAGTTATGCAGATACTAATTAATTATCATTGTGTTGACCACTAAAGCTTGAGCAGATAAAAAAGCAGTAAGATATCAAAGAAGTAAAGGCATAGCCAGCCTTAGGCATAGGCCTACTAGGCAGCTGCCTAGGGCGCCATTGTAGTAGGGGTGCTTTTCCAGTATTTATTTGGTGTAGGTAGACCAGGATGGTGTGGTAAGGGGCGCTGTGGAGCCCTTTTGCCTAGGGCACCAGTTGACCTAAGGCCGCTCCTGAGTAAAAGAAACTCTGTGCCATCAGTGCTTATTTGATAAACTAATTTTATTCAACAGTTATTTTAATCCAACCTGCTTCCTGTCTCCTTTTTTTTTGTTTTGTTTTTCCACTTCCATCCTTTTATTTCCTGGTGCTAACTGACTTCTGTAAAGATGAAAAGATTCACTTATAAAAATTCTCTTGGGGATTCATTAAAGTTCCTTGAATCATTTAGTTGTGTAGATGCCTTCTTGGAGGTGGTTCTTGGGAGACAGCATATGGCTAATTAGCATATACCTTTGTCCCCTGGAATAGCTCATTAGCATTCAGCATGGGGGTAGGGTCAGCCCTATGTGGTGCTGCACTTCTTCATGGTAAAGGACTGTAATGTATCATGTTAGAGGTTCTGCTAAATCAGGAAACAGTATTGTGATGTGTATACAGAGGTGTACACATCCTGGTACCTTAATAAATACCGCTGCCTGCATTCCTCCCTTATGACAACCTTTTCCAAAGGAGAAAATACAATTTAATTTTTCTGTACCTTATTTCATACAAAATGTATAATGTAATTCTTCAAATAGGCTTTAGGAAATTAACCCAAATTATTAACATATTTTAATTAACTAGTTTCCATTCTAACTGAAATTGCCAAACCAGATACTACAAAAGTTAGCATTTGGATTAAAAATATTCCAAATATCCACACACACTATTTTTTCTTATCCCTTAACCCAAACATTTGCTGTAACTATTTTCTGTTATCAGTTTGTTAATTACTATTCTTATTTTTTCTTGTTAAATTTTAACATTTTGAAAACCCTGTACTGCAAAGTTTTCATAAGATTGTATTACTCAAGTAGATGGCAACCCAGTCCTAGTCTAAGTGAGGCAAGTTAGGAACCTTGGTAACTTGGAGAGTTGCTGAGGACTAAACAAACAATGTGAGTATCCATTTGTCTGTGATGGAGGAGATGTTTCTAGGGGAAATCTCTTGCAGTGGTGGGTAGGTGCTTCTTCTTCTCATGGTCCTGGGATACTCCTGTGTTTCAGCATTCCATTGGGTTCAGGTTCCTGCGGAAGGTTAATCTGTAGAACTGAAGCTCAGTTCAACAATGAAAACAAGTGCTCAGTTCAGATTAGAAGTTCCTTTACTGGCAGATAAGTGCTGCTGGTTTTGTCAGAACTTTTAATTATAGTTTTTGTGGGAAATATCAGGGCTATCACCTCTCATAACATCATAAGGGGTGTACAGGGGCCAACCTTTGATGTCATGGAGGGCTGGACCCTGTGTGCTTTTGGCTAGAATGGGTATTTTAACTATCATCAAAGCCTTATATTATTAATTTCTTTTTAATAACCTCTCCTTCCCATATATGTCTTATCCAAATGAATAACTCTAACATTCTAATAGTCCCCCGTTTGTAACATTCCAAGCTTTTTAATTTCCTCATTATATTTAAGTAACTGAAATGCCATCATTCAGGTAACCCACATTTTTCTTTATCTTGCTGCCGTGTTAATGTTTTCTCTCGCCACTGTCTCAGTGACACCACTTGTACTTACCAGATTCTTTTGACACTGTGAATTCCCCTGTCATTGTACTCGTAACTTGTTGACATCACAATTTTTTTAATGCTTCTTGGGGTTCAGCTGAAGAGCACCCTCTCCACTTCTTTCTTTATTTCTATTAAACTCTTTGGGAGTACTTCTCTATATTCATTCTCTTAAAAAAGTTTAGACCAGACTGCAGACATTTGTTTGGTCAGTGTTCTGTCTTATCATGTTCTCCCATCTCTCTTCATGCTCCTTCATCTGGAGTTTGCTCAATATTGAAAACACCAAAGCATTCCAGTTCAGTTCTAAGTTCAAAACTGAGAGACCCCATGATTCCTACCAAATTCTAGTTTCTCTCAGGCTACCCTAGAAATCTTCCCTTCACAGGCAAATGTTTTCTTCCATCACATAAACCTCCAGAGGGCATCACTACCTAGGTAATAGCCTAGTTTCTGCCTGGTATATAGTAACAATGATGGTGCAGGCTAGTTTTAATGGTTATACCCTTTGGTCCAAATCAAGTACCAGTCCTCTCCACTTCTAGAAATATTCTTCCACTTTCCCAAACATCTGCTCATTCATTAATTCAGCCGATTTTGCTTCTGTATCTGCTATCCATATACTTAGGTATTTAAATTTATTTCCCCACACCAGGACTGGATATTCTGTCAATAACTACCTACAATAATTTGTATTTATTGGAACTACCTTTGTTTTATTTATATTAATTGTATGCCATGACATTTTCTCCATAGTTTAATAACATGCTAAATTGCTTGGATAAGTTTACTTTGGTGTCAGGCAGGGTGATCAAAAGATCATTTGCAAATAGTAAAGGTTTTAGATCTTATTTTCCCCACTAATAACCCTTTGTTGTAGATTGCCATATGTTTTGTACCAGTTGTTTCAAATATAATGCAAACATAAATAGTGATAATGGGCATCCCTGTCTGATGCCCCAGTAGAGATAAAAACTCACAGACAGCCCCCACGCCAGTTTCACAGAGGTAGTGGATCCAATAGCTACTTTCTGCAGCAGAGTGACAAACTGATTAGTGACCGATATCTTACTTAACATCAAAAATAAACAGTCCCATCTCATCTTACAATATGATTTTTCAGAGTCTAAGCTTAGAGTCAATAGAAGCTTCTCTACACATGCTTCTTTCAGACTTTTAATAGTGCTTAGCATGTTATCACATGTTCCATATTCCCTTACAAAGTTATACTGATCCCTATGGATTAAAGAAGATAAAAGCTGCTGTGCCATACTTCTAGCTAGAATCTTTATGCATACCTTATAGTCATGGTTGAGTGCTGACATTGGGTGATATGACTCCAGCAGCCCAAGGTTATTACCTTTCTTTAATATTGCTTGTTTCTATCACTCTGGCACCTCTGCCCCTCCAAACCTGGTTCCCTATAGTCAACTATTGTTTTTCCAAGTCTTTCCCAAGCAGTCTCTACACATCTACCAGTATACCTTCTGGCCCTGGGGATTGCCCACTGGTCTCTCTTAACAACTTTCTTCAACTGCCCTCTCATAATATCTTGCAGAATGATTCACACTTGTTCCTCCCCAAGCTTAGGGAGTATTAATTGTTAATTGCTATCTTCCTCTGGTGGGGTGGGGGGTTGGAGTATATAATTCGCTATAGTAGTTGCTAAACACTTTTAACATTCCTTCTGGGTGTCCTTTCACATCCTTTAAGCTGCGGACCATCTGTGCCACCTTTTGCTGCCTCAGTCTAACCACCAGTGATATCAACCCTTTAGTAGCATTTGCAAAATGAATGTCCCTCATTACTTGGTTCTTGAGTATCAGCCTCAGACTCATATGATTTCATAGATTAGCTTTTAGTTCTTTTAATCTCTATCTGTATCAGAAGATTATCTTGCTAACTGCTATACTTTTGCCAACTCCTGTATTAGTCTCTGGTAATTTCATTTTTTCAACTCTCTTGGTTCCTTCAATGTAAGAAATAATATGACACCTAAACAGCTTTCTGTAATCCTTCTATTTCTGAGGTATGACATTTTCTATCTGTTTGAAAGAACCTCTTAACATCTTCTCTAACCAATCCCTAAATTTTGAATTCTTCAGGAGATGCATTGGAAACTTCCAGTGTGTATTTAGCAGGATTTTCTTCTCTGATTTCATCCAAATTAATAAAAGGTCATGGTCAAAAAAACGTACAGGCTCTTCCTGAAGCCCTTCCACTACTTCTTTCCTTCCTCTGCTTCCCTCTTGTTATCTCTCCAAACATACTTTCATCCTACATGCTTTATATATTTCTTCAGAAACTTCCCTTGTGGCATTAATCTTTTTTGTTCAGAGCCCCCCCGATACCTCATCTGCTGCTATTGCAGTGTTCCAATCTGCCATGATAATCATTGGACTGGCTGCAAATGCTACTATTACTACCAATAATTACCTAATTTCCATCACTTCCATCCCTGGGGGTAGGTACACATTTACGATGGTCAATATCCCCCACCTTAATCACCCCTCATGAGCGACATATTTATCTTTTTCATTATTCAGCTGTCCTTATATATGAAAGTTTAAAAAACAAAATGAGAAACCAAATTTATTTTTCTTTGTCTTTTCCCCTTTGGATATGCTGAGTCTTCTACCATAAACCTTTCTCTCTGCAGTTTCTAATGTGCCACTCTACTAAGATGTTAGTCTTGTAAAACAACTACTTTGGGGTTTTTTTTATCATTGAAAAGATTCTATCCTTGTTAATGGAATTATTAATCCCATTTATGTTCCATGTAAGCAATGACTAACATAGACTATTTTTAAATCTGTCATGCCACTGGATATTTCTGTTCTTTTCTTGATATTTTTTGTCTTGAGTAATCCAGTTCTCTAGTTTTCTTTTTCTAAGCTACAATCGTATTTTCTTACTGCTTGCTCCCTTTCCAAGTCATCTCATTCCATGCAAACTTTTCCCTCTTCTTTACCTGTAACAACACTCTCAGCATTATTATCTTGCCTTGTGTACCATTATATATAAAGCACTTTGTCTATTCAGTATCCTCACAAATCCTTATCTGTTTAAAAACTTTCATTTGTCTCTCTAGTGCTTGCTGTCTCATTTGTCTCTCTAGTGCTTGCTGTCTGTAGGCTATTGTGTAAACTGAAACATTTCCTCTGTGTAATTATCTTTTGGCTAGTGGGGGCTGGTTCTTTTGTGTTCTTGTAAAAAAAAAAAAAAAAAAAAAAAAAGCTGTTCTGGTTTTTAAGCCCTAACTTTGATAGGGTTTCTGTCTTTACACACAGTGCAGACTGGAGAAGTTGTTGACCGCAACTGAGCTCAAAATATAAGTATATTGATTTTTTTTTGATTATTTTTACAGATTACTGTTTTTAAAATTTAATATATATAAAGCACTTTGTCTATTCAGTATCTTCACAAATCCTTATCTGTTTAAAAACTTTCATTTGTCTCTCTAGTGCTTGCTGTCTCATTTGTCTCTCTAGTGCTTGCTGCCTGTAGGCTATTTTGTCCCACCCTCCCTCCCTGTTGGTGTCTTGCTGTTATACTTGGTGGCTTTGCAGTTGCCCGCCCCTACTGTGACACACCTCCCAGTCTAGTGTCATTAGCTCATTCTGCCTAATACAGAGAGAACATTTGATAAGGCCTTCTGTTCCTCCTTTTTCCCTTTCAAAAAGTAAAACAAAACTTTTTTTTTTCTCTTTCGCCTGAACCTTCTTGTGTTCTGACTGTCCTTCTCAAACATTTTGGAAATATACAGTATATTTCAGAGCATTTGTTATAACTGTATTTGCTATAACTGATTTAAGTATTTTTTTCTGGCGTTTTGATTATTTAATAGTCCAGTCTTCAGAGTTTGCTGATCTCTGGGCTTTGTCTTGGTTCCTGTGCTATTCCGTATCCTTATTTGGATAAAAGGAAGCTTCTTTGTTTACCAGTGGGAGTGGGGAGCACTGAGCAGCCTATTTGTCCCTAGAGGAGTGGTACCAGCCAGAAACTTGTAGTCTATTGGCCATTTTGGGTCAATTCCTAGATCTTTTCAACCCCCTGCTATAAAGCCCACTTTAGCCGCTTTTGCGTGATTTAGCACGGAGTTGCCCATAGAGCACCATCTTGCAGCGCCGGTTAAACAAGGTTAAACTATTTCTGGCTCCGTAAAGTCTGCTCTTCAATTTTTCCCTTAGAACTTCTCTACTTGTAATCTAAACAGTCTATTCTCTATCTCAAAAGCTCAGCACTTGCTCCTAAAACATTTTTATATAGGTAAAATACTTATATACTAAACAAAGTACTACATTAGCCTAGAATCCCCTTGAGTACCCATTTCCCTATAGGTCCCTTCTGACTCAGTTACACAGCAAACTTTTTCACTTTTTCTAGCATGTTGAAGGGTCAGTTGCTAGCGTCCTCTCCTGTTCAGCTGGTGAATCTGGGCATCTTGAGGCAATGTTACAATTGCCTCATGTACACAGACAACCCACTCCTTCTCCCACAAAACACAAATACATGTGAGAGATGCAACTATATAGCCAAACTGGAAGCTGAGCTCTCTCAACTCAGGACTGGCAAGACCAGACAGGAGGAGAAGGAAACCACGCACACCACAAACCCAGTTTCACATAGAACTATCACAACTGCAAAACAAACACATAAACACACAAAGACATACTTGGAGGCACTGATCAAAAATCTACCAAAACTACAGAGGCCTCCAAAGCAGACACCCAAGCAACTGCCACCTCAAGACATAAGACATGCAACACATAGTTCTCAAAGTCAGTGTGCTAAACAGTCACAGCCCTTAAGGCCAGACACACTTGTTATAGGTGACTCCATAGTCAGACACACTGACGTCCCACTCACCAGACTGAACAAGGAAAAGATCACAGTAAGCTGCCTGTTGGGCACTAGAATCCGCCACATAACACAAGCACTCAGGTCACTCCACAGCAAGTACAAGTATAACTCAGTCATTGTCCATGCCGGTGTGAACGACCTGAGATGTACCTCCCTGGACTACATGAAAAAAGACATAGAGGAGCTCTCAGATTATGTAGCCCAGGCTGGTATGACCCTGACCCTGAGCAGTATTCTACCCTCACCAAGAATGATGCCACAATACAGAGACAAAATTATCAGATTTAATAATTGGCTTAATTACTGGTGTCATTCTAAGGGGATCCAATGTCTGTCTGCCTGGGATGACATACTTGACAAGCCACGCTGCTTCGCAAGGGACGGCTTGCACCTGTCACCCCTGGGCTTCCGGATATTGGCAAAGGCTCTTGCCACCCCCATAGTGCCTTTTTTAGGCAAGGCTCAAATTATAAACCTACCGCCCTAGAAAACAAAAATGGAAAAAAAACTAAGGGTAATACTGCTCAATGCCAGAAGTCTAAACCTCAAGATGCACGCCCTCGATGCCATCCTCAGTATGGAGAACATCGATGTCTGTGCTGTGACTGAAACCTGGTTCAGGGCTCCTGAGAGCACCCCAGCACTATCAGGTTATACCTCATATCATGCGTTCCGGCCCCAAAATCCGGACCGAACCACAAAAGGAGGGGGAGTATCCATATTCATAAAGGATACCCACACCTCCAGGTTAGTGGCAACGCACGAAGCATCAGAGACCATCCAGGTGCAATTAAATATAGGTAAAACTGCCCTACTGTTTGTAGCATGCTACAGACCACCCTCTCAAACTCAGGAAACCCACACAGCCTTCCTGAAAACACTGGAGAGTATGAATGTCTCTCCAAACACCATCATATTGGGTTACTTCAACTACCCAAACATAGACTGGGAACATTACTCAAGCCCCAACACCCTAGCCCAAAGGTTCCTGGAGTTCATAAACTCAAATGCTATGGAACAACTAGTCACCATTTCCACAAGAGGAGAAAATATACTAGACCTGATCATCACAAACATGGAGACAAAATGCTCCACACCGGAAGTATATCCCTCATTGGTGAGATCAGACCATAAATTAATCTCACTGGAGATCCACATCCTGCCCCCAACCCCAGCAAAAAAGACCACAGTGAAGAACTTCTCAAAAGCAAACTTCACACTTCTTAAGACTGGAGTGGTATCCTTCAAGGCCCCCGAGCCAGTGGAAACCACAACCCACGCTGCTGAATCCCTTACAAATGCCTTCTACGAGCACCTCCAGGAATGTATGGATCAAGCAATCCCTAATAAAATCAAGACCTTTTCCACCAAAGGCAGGCGCCCGGTCTGGTGGACCCCAGCCATAAACAAACTCTACAACAAGAGGAGAAAGCTACTACATGACAGAGCAAAATCCCTAAAAGGGAAGGCATCTCTGATCAATACTAGCAAAAAACTACGATCACTCATAAAATCATCCAAGGCCAACTTTGAGAGAAAAATCACTAAAGACACAAAAGACAATCATAAGGCCTTCTTTAGCTATGTTAGAAACCTGGGTGGAAACTCCAAGATATGCTCAGAATTAGTCCAAAATGATAGAAAAATCACTGAACCCACAGACATTGCCAACATACTGGCAGACAGGTTCAGTGCAAATCCCCCCCCCCCCAAAAGGAGAAATATCTATCCCACCAGAGTCTAGCCTCCCAAACATCTCAGATGCCCAGGTGAGAGCTGCTCTCTCTAAATCAAAAAACACAGCATCAATGGGACCGGACGGTGTCCCTGGCTGTGTGCTACACGAACTCAATGAGGAACTAAACCCACACATAAGGCTGCTGTTTAATCTTAGCCTTACCACAGGATACATACCCAAAGAATGGCGTACAGCAACTGTGGTCCCACTCCACAAAGGCGGTGCTTCTACGGACCCTGGAAATTACCGCCTCATAAGCTTGATGAGCCTTGTCTGCAAAGCTATGGAGAGGATCATAATGGGACTCATAAATAAAGACATTGGGGACCTACAGACACTGGATCCTACCCAATTTGGCTTTGTCAAGGGCAGATCCTGCCTCTTGAACTTGGTCGACTTTTTCGAAACAGTCACTAAGGCCATTGATGAGGGTAAGGCAGTTCACACAGCCTACCTTGACCTAGCAAAAGCGTTCAACACAATACCCCACTCGGGCATCATAGAAAAGCTCACCAGCTTAGATGTAAACCCATATGTCACAAGATGGGTTGCAAACTGGCTCAAAGACAGAACCCACAGGGTTAGAGTTGCTGGTGCCATGTCAGACTCTAAGCCAGTCTCGAGCGGTGTCCCACAGGGCTCAGTCCTGGGCCCCCTCTTGTTCGGCATTTATTTTTCTGAAGTGCAGGCAAACATAGGGGGATTGTGGCTGACAAAATTTGCAGATGACTGCAAACTGGGCACCATAATTGACACTCCATCAGACACAGACATCCTCCAGAGAGGTCTCATAGAAATGGATAACTGGTGCCAGAGCCATGGCCTTAAGCTAAATGCCAAAAAATGTATAGTCATACCCTTTGGGAAAAACAAGGTAACCCCTAATTACCACATAGGTGGTAATCCATTAAACACGGAAGAAATTATCAGGGACCTGGGGACCCAAGTTGACAGTAACCTCTCTTTTGACACTCACATTGCCAAAGTGGTTACGAAGACCTTCTACATTGCCCACCTGATCATGAAGGGATTCACATCCAGATCAAGAGAGGTCATTGTACCCCTGTACTCTTCACTTATCAGACCAGTGATTTGAGTACAACGCCCCATTCGGAATGTACCTTACCTGACACCTGCAGCAGTTGGAAAGACCCCAAAAGTTCCTCACCAAAAGGATAAAGGGGCTCAAACATATGTCATACGCTGCCCGACTGAAGAAACTCCAGCTCTATTCAGTCGCTTACCGTCTGCTCAGAGGTGATCTGTGCCTGACATACAAGGCCATGTCCAACCCGGAATTAATGGACATGCTCCACCTCAAAAAATCCAAATCCACCAGAGCCACGAGAGCAAGAGACTTAAACCTCAACACGGATATAAATAGGACATGCTGGAGGGACAGATGCATCACCCAGAGACTCCCTACACTATGGAACAGAATCCCAGTCCATGTGAGGCAGAGCCCCTCACTGACTCTGTTCAAGAGAAATCTTGATGAGTGGATGGAAGATCGTAGGTTTACCCTGGGAATCATCTCTGTGTCACTGCTGGACAGAGGCACAGCAAACTAATGGGTATAGTATTCTCATCCTAAGGGGTGGTGAAAGCCACACACACTCTGGCTAGGCTTATAAATGCCCTAGGGCAGATAGCCTAGTATGAACCTATGAACCTATTATCAGTTTTTCCTCCAGGCCCTTCATCTCTTCTCTAAGTTAGCCAACAAATTCCCGACTCTTGAATATGCTTTGTGGAAAAATGTCTGTACATACTGTATATATAGAAAGCTCCAGATGCTGTCCATTATGACAGTTTTCCTGGGTATCACTGCACACTAGCACCATATACACTGTTTGAATTTTATGTTCCTCGAGATACTGAGCTATACCCCACTCCCCATACCAAGCAGTTATGTACTATTTATCTGTAAATAGCTCCATGCTAACACATTTCTTTGTCTCTGTTTCCATTTATATTCAGTCAGCTCTGTGATAGCAGCCATCTAATTCTGTAGACAACATTATGAACATATGTCTACATACATGTTCACTTTAATACCCATGCAAAAGAAAAAGAGTTAAAGTTTGCTTAAAGAGGAAGAAAAGGCCAATAATTTTAAACAAACGGAATTGTTGCATTTCTGGGCCTTCTGTCCTTCTAACAGTTATGGCTTAATATTAATGAACTTTCAGCAAAGTTTGCCATGTAATTTCACTCAGATGCAGCAGCCTTTCATTTCATGTGATTGCTTACTCCCTTACATAACTACCATCAACTTTTCTGTTTCACAATAACATTAATAACTAAACCTCAGTTGCTAAGCAGTATGAGTTTTCAGCCATCGATGGTTCTAATTTTCCTCCATTCTGATATAAATGCACCCCCCCCCCCTCTCTTTCTCACCTTCAAGGCCAATTGCCACTTGAACAAGAGAAGACATATCTTCTGTTAGGTACACCAAACACCCAGGTCTGCTATACTAAATCAGTTGCAGTTTCTAATGACATCTCGGCAGAGGCCTTTCTAGGATTCTTGCTTCTAAACTTTTTCAAGATCCCTTTGACTGTTGCTGGGTCTGTGTTAGTATCACTATTACACAGTGAAACCATTTTCACTATGGTAGTGTAAAGTAGTCTGAACTGCACATTCACCAAGCCACATTGTGTCATCACTGGTATAAAACTCGCTATGTGTCTACTGGGAGTAATTCTGGTCTTCATAGACTTGGCCGTCATTCCAGTATAATCTATTTTCCAGATTCCAAAGTATAGCCAATTGTTTTCTTTCACAGAAAATTTTAAAGTGATTGAGAATTGTATATCCTCTATACTCATGGCAGTCCATTTAGAAATCATGTATTTTACCATTTCTACACAGTTTGCTCCCTCTTACTGCTGTAACACACCTACTTTGAATATTCTTGTGGAAAACTCTATCCTCATATTCTGCTGTTTACACTTGCAGGAAGCCCTGCCAGGCCTCCACTGCTTCCATATCAGCTTTAAATTATATGTTTTCCTCTCTAGCTGCTGAATGGCATCCCAGTGTGTACTTAGAATCCCTCTCTTCAGTTTTTCCTTCTGTTTTCCTTATATAAGTTTGCAGGGCTATCTTCGTACCATATATTTCCTGAAAAATGATGTCTAAGGAGACCACCCGTTTTTTTAATTTGACCTTCAGTTCATGTATCTAGCTCTGAAATCTCCACTACATTGTAAGACTGCCCTTATAGTTTTACAGTAAGCTCCTGTACACTGCAGATGGTCATTCTGACTTATTGGACTGCCCTTGATTCTTAGGGGAGAGCTCTAGTTTTTTTTAGAGCTCCCTTACCACTGTCTTTTGAATGCCTATTTGCCAGAAGCTTGCTACCTTTGCTTATTTTGTTTTTTGTAATATGATGTAGCGGTACATGTAAAACCTTTAACAAGCTTGGAGAAGGAAAGCTGAAAAATCAGTGCAACCACCAAAATGAGTTCCTCTGTCATCAAACTTTTGCAAGACTTCAGAAGCTGATAGATAAAAAAACAACCTCTCCATCTAATGGAGAATTCAAAATTTCAGCTTTAACATCTTCCTGTAAATTTTGTGGAAGTAACTAAGCAAACATTGTCATAACAGTTCCAGTAGCAGCTACTGGAAGAGGCATCAGCTGAATCATAAGCATACATCAAAGGTGTTAGTCACCTGACACACAGAACCAGTAAGATTAATCATAGAAGAATTGTCCTCAGAGGAAGGAAGGTGGCTATAATATTCTTCATATTCTCAAATGATGTAAACATTAATTTTAACATATGAGCTTGATAACTGAAATTTATAAAAATAAATTGTGACAGAAGTTCACACTTTAAATCTATCAAAGGCTTTCCTATCCTTATTAGAGGGGGAGGGATTAGCAATTAGCAGATGTTTAGCAGCAACAGGATTTACCATAGATAAGTCACTGCAGGGTCAGACCTGGGATAGGAAATAAAAATGTGTGTGATTGAGTGAACTTTATATAATCTGTCTGCTTTCTTAGGGGCAACAGACTGGTTGTCAGGCAAATTACTGTCTGTTATAAACACATCCTCCAATGCTGGAGGAACAAGAGGAACAGGGTGGGTTCTGGAAATTCCACATGTAATAATATTTTTTTCAGTGACAGTAGACTATCACTATGTCCCACTGAAACAACTAATTCATTATAGATATGGTTTCAAAAAAAGAAAATTCATGTATGAAACTATATGAGGGAATCAGAAACAGTCATCTGAGCACAGGAATCAGCAGTTCTCTACTCAAAATCTTTTTCCTGTTCAGTATACTGGGAATCTTTAGAAAATGCAAAATTATTTTTCTCTGCTAGTAACACCAGAAATAGAAAGGTCTACATCCTGAACTAAACCCTGTGCTAAGCCCAATAATTCTTCCCTGTCCAGAGAAACATATATGGGGAAGATGATGTTTAACTTTCTTCTTACATTTGACAAGACCGACTCCAGTCAGGCAAACCATCCTTGGAGACTGGCATCTCAGTCCAGCTAGGTAATGAGGCTTTCTTCACCAAGACTGATAAGAATGGTGCTTTGCACATCAAGGACATGCTAGCAGCCACAGACAATGTATCTAACCAGAGATCTATGGTGGCTGAAGTAACTACAACAAAAGGAACCAAGGTAAAGGATAACTGGTCTGAAGAACCAGAAATGGCCACAAGTATAGCCACCCATCTGTGGTTGGGACAAATTTGTATTACGATGAAGTGGCAAAGGCCATTTTGAAATGTTCTTCTTTTTGTGGCTGGAAGAAAGAAGAGCTGAGGAACAGATAAGTTGTTTCATGGTGAAGCTGGAAATGATTTCTCAAGCCAGGGTAAGTCAGGAGTCTGTGAAAAAGACAAGTATTAAAAAAGTAGATGTTTCCATCAAAAACACAGTGAAAAAGCACTTTAACCACTTATCCAACCACCAAAAAGTAAATTAGCACAAGTTTTTGCTAGGAAAAACAAAGAAAGCCATGGGCCAGATTCAATAACATCTACATTAAGTGTACACCATCTGTATTCAAGAACATCCCTAACACTTTTGTTGGTACTTTCTAGTCATTCAGAAAAGTTACACTAAGTGTACAAGTAGCCTTTACTTTGTGGTAACCTTTAAGAACCCCCCTCAGTATTTAAGCAGTAGGAAAACTACAATTAGGAAGAAGAGGGTGTGAATTATGTTTGTGTTGTCTGTTTACTCAAAACAGTGTACTTAGTGGAGGTGTTAAATGTATCCCAGGGTATAGTAGTAAAAAGTGACTCAGTCATTTGACAGTCGATAAAAACACATTGTCTTAGCTTTAATTGTGTTGTTTCACACAAAAAGAAGTTTTTGTCATTAAAATAAAATGTGGAACCAGCCCGGTCAACAAATGTAAAATAAATAAAATAAATAAGTTTTTTTTTTCCTGAAAGAGAATTTATCTGCCCAGTAATGGTGAATACTTGAAAGCGTAAAATAGGAGCATTCCTCAGTGGTGGGAAAATTCTGAAAGTCTGGGAGCCCAAACCATTGATTTTATTTAGCTTAATTTGTGCTGATAATGGTTTTGGTAATGCTCTTAGGCTCTGGAAGCTGGCTGACTGTTATATGCTATGGAGACTATAACCCATATCGCTAATGCTACTTCAGCAATGATCAAATAATGAACATCTCAGAGTTCAACAATTCTCTCATTAAACAAACTTATCTGTTGTTAATGCTACTTCTTGCAACTTATGTGTTCTAGTTTAAAGCTGTGGTCATATTAGAACAGAATTTTTAGCTTATTACTTAACAGAAAACTTTATTGTTTCTTCCATAGGCTTTATTTTGTGATTCATGTGAACCTAAGTCCATATCATTTGAACTAAGGGAGTCAAGGCAATGTATATTGGTTCAACACCCCTATTCTCAAAATCACTGACAATTTTTAGAACATATAAAATTCAAATATGGAACATGCACCACATTCTCATATCCAAGACTGTAGCCGTAGTAAAGACTAAAGCTGACTGGGAGCTTTCATGTACTGTTGTATTACAGCATCAAAGCAAAACTAAGCTTCAGTTAAATAAGACAAGTTAAATGGGAACAGCGGCGTGCATTTCAAAGCTCTGTCCCGAATTAATAATAAAAAGAATACAGCAGCCTTTAGCTTATTATTGATTTCTCAGGCAATTAATATTAAATATTCAGGATAATGCCCTTTTGATTATGCAGGATGCACTTATATTACATCACAAAGTGGCAGCGTAAACAAAGAAATAAACACAAATCCAAGTGCATCTTAATGTGTGTTTGTGTGGTGTGTGTTTATGTACATGAGCATGTTCACATCTTTCTTCTTTTTTAGTTTTATAAATAAAAAAAATAACATTCTTACACCCTATCATTAGTGAATGTAAATGGATAAATTTGTTGTTGAGATGTGAATACAGGAGTGCCCGTAATCTGCAAATGTCAGTAGAAGGAGTCCGCAAGCATGAGTGGCAGTTAATGGCTGAAGCTGCCCCTTGTAGCCTGTAAATCAGTTGCAAATCAACCCATTGAGCTGAAAGCAATTCCAAAGGCAGCTTTATGAAATTAAGTGATTCTTTGCCAAAAGGTCAGCTCATCAGTTACATCTGTTTTTCTTGTTTACAGCCAGTTATTTGGAAACTTGGTAGATTCATGTGCACTTAAGTCTGCAGAGATGAAGATGACTCCCAAGTGAATGGCATTAATTTCATAACAGTAGATGTCTGGCATAATTCATCACCTACGTTTTCAGTGTTATGACTGTCTAGGTCCACAGAATGTCCCTTTATAACAAACAATAGAGAGAAAAGTGCCCTCTATAATAAACAACAGATGAAAACATCATGGTTTGGGGGCAGCGGCTGTTGCCTTTATATATAAAAACACAATTTATATCCAGCAAAGTATTGTGTAAATACACAATTAAATCACGTTATAGGTCACTATAAATGATTTAACTGTTTAATCTTTTCTTTTTGTCTTAATTACATGCATAGAAACCCTGTGGAATATTTATTCACTGCTCAGTATGAAATCGCTTTAAAATCTATCAGGTTCCTTTCTATGATGGTTATTTTTATTTGGTAGTATAAAGTCAAGAAATTAATGTTATGAATGATCCTAGTGAATGTAGCATACCTTGTATTAACTCCTGCAGCTAACCGTTGCATATAGTTAAATTCTAAGTAAGTTATCTGACCTGCCCAAAACATCCACATAAGTCATAAAAACAGGCATCTATCTATAGCAACTGGACTTGTGTGCTTAACAAAGAAAGATCACATCAATAATGTGGCACTTAGACATGGATTCTATCTATACTCTGTAATTAATTTATCAAATTAAAATGATGACAGCCCAATAACAGTGCTAAGTGTCCTACTGAAAATTAATATGTGAAAGGAACAAAAGAAAGGCTTTTTTGTAATACATTTTCATGGTTTTCTTAAGTTAGTTGTGGTAATTTTCTTGTGTTTTATTATTTTTATTCATTGCTATTGGACCTTTTGGATTGAGGACTGTGTTTTTATTCTATTTACTTAACACAGTCTATTAATTCCTAGTATTTATTTGCCTATGTGTTTATTTACATGTTGTCGACTGTGGTTATACAAATCATCAAGGCATCTAAACATATATGACATGGTGTACACAACATAATATACATTAGTTATTAAATGTTTATTTTATAAAGTAGTACTGTTAGAAAAGGCGGTATTAACGATTGGTTTATCTTTAGTTTCTGGAGGGATTGTTACAGTTCAGCTTTAGGTCAAGGATGAGTTGATACACAATAAAGCTTGCATGCTGTGTAATGTCTGATCAATCATTCATTGGCAATAATTTACACGAGTGCATCCTCAGATGCGCAGTAGCAAGTGACACCTAAACACTGACTATTTGTGTTGATGTCCTCACCAGCCACATGAATATTCATCAAGCGTTCAGCACTTAGGTTGAGGTGGCACTACAATGCTGCTACCCCCTGCACCCCCAACACTCCAACCAACTCCGAGGAAAAGGGTAAATTGTATGCATGATGCCACCATCAAATCTGCACAAGCATCATTTGAATACAGCATTGTGGCCTTTTGTAATGTCAGTCATGCAAGTGACACCTATGCCACACCCACATCTGCTCAAACCACCCGGGAGATACACATGTACAGGATCACCCATTCATTCATTCTTATATGTTCTAATTCTTGCTTGTTTCTATCATGATTATAGGAGAGCTGAAGTCTATCTCTGGATGAAGTGAGCATAAAGCAGAGAACCAGTTCTGGGTGTGTCACCTGTCTATAACAGGACACATACACAGACACACATAAACACAAACATATATTTTCATGCTCACTGCACACATACCCATGGGAAGTTTAAAGTTTAAAGTATTAGCAGTTTCCCTACAGGATATCTTTGGGAACCTAGATACCCTGGCAGAAAAGCATAAGGAGGAAGTATTGACTCTGACAGGAGGCACCCCATCCAGGAACTGATCCAGAGATACAAGAACGGTGAAGCAGCAGTTCTGACCTCTACACAACTGTTCCATTATGATGTATGAATAGTACAATAAAGAAATGGATCATGTTAAAATAAGTTGAAGAAAAGAGAGATTACTTCTAGTAATAATAATAATATGTAGTACAATAAAAATAAATGCAAATGATTAATGTAGATAATGATTCATAGAAAGACTTTCAGAGAGAAGAGGAAGAATATAGAACAGCAATGTATTTAAGGTAAATGGCAGAAAAACTATAACTCATAAAAATACATGGAATGCAGCTAATAAGGAAACAAATTAACATTTCATTAAAAGTAATCACTTAAATCACTCGGTCTTTCTAAGGTATATAGAAGTTCTCCTGTCTCAGAGTTGGGCTTTGAAATTGAACACTATAGTTGCTTACAATATTTTTTTATTTTTATGCATCATATCTCATATATCAGCATATCAGCATCATGTTCATATGTATATGTGCTTATGTAAATGAAAGTCATGAAAGTCATGAAAGGTGAATATTTTAAAACTATATCAGACTATGTCAGGATAGGCTTACTCTCCAAACGGTGGCTGTTAAATGGTGAAAAAAAAAAACTAAGCAATATTATGACAAGGCGGTTTTACTGAGGGAAGTAAAAGGTGGTAATGATTTTCCAGTATAAATTAATTTGTATTCCTATCTTGAAATATTGAAAACAATTTTAAAGTAATAAAGCAACCCCCCGAAAAAAAAATAAATGAAGAAACAAATCAAGCATTTTGTTTTATATAAACTGTGCATCTAATTCTTGGGTTTGAGGTATTCTATACATATTAAATTGTGGAAGGATGCATCAGAAACATTAATTCTCAGTACACCATTCGTATCTTTGTTTCTTTTATTTAATCACATGACTCTTCTATTAATATTTAAAACAGTCACTTTTTATATGGCCTTGTGATACTGATTCTTTTTCTTTCTCCAGACTGTATTTAATGTTACTACGGTACCAGACTGTATTTGATGTTACTACGGTACCAGGCTGTATTCAGTGTTACTACAGTACCAGACTGTATTCAGTGTTACTACTGTACCAGACTGTATTCGGTGTTACTATGGTACCAGACTGTATTCAGTGTTACTACGGTACCAGACTGCATTTGGTGTTATTACAGTACCAGACTGCATTTGATGTTACTATGGTACCAGACTGTTTTGGGTGTTACTACAGTACCAGACTGCATTTGATGTTACTACAGTACCGGACTGTATTAAGTGTTACTATGGCACCAGACTGTATTCGGTGTTACTATAGTACCAGGCTGTATTTGGTGTTACTATGGTACCAGAATGTATTCGGTGTTACTACGGTGCCAGTTGTATTAACCTAGTTTTTCCATGTGTACTGTGGGCTTGCCATATACGGACCATTTTAATTAGTGTGTTAATTCAAATACCCAGTTCTGTATTTCCTCTCAGACTTTCACCTGACTTGCTGCATATAAGTTACTTAGCAGGTTAACTCCTTTATTACAGAAGCCTTTATTGTATTCTAAATTAACTGGTTTCATCAAATTTTAGTGATAGGTTCATTAGTCTGAATGGCAAATATTAATTTAGTAACAATATTAAAATTATATGGTTGTAATTAAGCAATTAAACTTAAATATTGTTTTATTTATTCTAAATTAAATCCTGTTGCATATTACTGCGTAATCATAGCATGGAACTCAAAAATTTTCTACTGTAACATTTTCAAATTCACACTAAGCAATATAACGTGAAGTGAGGCAGCAATTGTCTTTGGAGAACAGAATGAAAGTTAAATTGCTCTGTGTGTTGGGAATTCAAACTTATTCCTATTTTTTAGTGTGTTTTTATCATTCATTTATGTTTCTTCTGAATAGATGTTGAAGCATTAAATCATATCAGATGAGGAAAGTAAAGGGTCTCCTCCCCAAGGTAATTAAACATGCATCCTTTCTTTAGTACAGTAATTCAGGTATACAGCTTTGAATATAGATAGTAAGTAATTCCTGAGGCATTTGTAGCTATAATTTCTGAAACTAAATCATTCTGATAACACCCTTGCAATGTTTCTTATCAGTATAACACAAGCAGTTATACATAATGGCATAAAGGTAAAACATCACAAACTCCTGTGTCCTTTAAAAACAAATTATTCAGTGCTGATTTGCTGTCAGTTAATTGTGTATTAGAATAGTAACAGGAAAACAGCATGCTTGCATAAAGATTATGAGTGTGGTTTTGTCTCTGTGTGTGTGTGTGTGTGTGTGTGTGTGTGTGTGTGTGTGTGTGTGTGTGTGTGTGTGTGTGTGTGTGTGTGTGTGTGTGTGTGTGTGTGTGTGTGTGTGTGTGTGTGTTTGTGTGGGCTTGCATGGCTGATGAATTTTGGCCGTGGCTAAAACTTGATTAAAAAGGCACTGTTGATGGTTTAGAGTAGTCAGCTATTGTGTTGAAGTTTATTAATTTGTGGTTGTGTCATACATTCTGTATATTGTATGAAGAAGTAAACTGTGCAGATTTTAACATAAATTTCTCTGGAACATATCGTTAAGGTGATTACCTTGTCTGTTTTTTTCTCCATTGTTTAAACACCCTGTATTCCTGTGACTATAACATCCCTTTTCCTCTACTACTTCATTCTTGCCATGTATTCTGGTATTCTCCATTGCTTAGGTCACTAACTGACCCCATTTCAACTGGGCCATGGTCTTCAGGGCTTTATCCATCTGTGCACAGATCTGCTATACTTCAGAAAGAGTTTTAACTGGTGTCTTGCCAAAGATAATAAATCTTTAGTGGCATAGTCCCTACATCATCATATCATCATCTTCGTCGTCATCATCATCATCATCAACAACCCCTTTTTTCCATTTGGTTATAGGAGGTCAGGATATTTCAACTGCCATCACCTATGTTCACTCTCCTTTTGTCTTTGACCATCATGTCTGACTATTGTAGGTCTTCTCTCACACAATCCATTCATCTATTGTTTGGATGTTCACATTTCCTTATGACATTGTCCTCTCTCTCCCAAATCTTCACCAAATCAACTTCTACTTTCCTGCACATCTGACCAAACCACCTTAGTTTGTTCTCCTTGAGCTTCAGTGCAAATGAGGTTACTCTGGTTTATCATCTGATATTCTTATTTTTTCTTCTGTCCCCAATGTACATTTTGCCACCCATCTCAAGGTACTTCCTAAACCTCAAGCTTCCTCAGCTGCGCTGCCTTCACTGCCCAGATTCCTGTGCTATAAATAAGCACTGATCACACCACTGCTTTGTACATATCACTATTCAGTCTTTGGCATTCTTCTGTCATGCACCTACACCCTGATACAGTTGGCTGCAGCACCTCAGATTTTAGTTTTGGCCTCCTCATTCAGGCTTCCTTCAGCTCAACCACCCCTCCCAGATACTTGAAGCAATTAAATTATTTTGTTATTCTCTCTTCTATCTCAGTTTTTCAGTTTTGTCTGTTTTCTCCATTTGCCGTCATAACTATTGCCTCCTCTGTATCATCCCATGTGCCTTCACTTTTGCATTTCAGTCTCCTATCATCTGTTGAAATATCTGTTTGTAGTGTGACATCATCGGCATGCAGTAGCTTTTTGAATCTGTCTCCCCAACCTGTTTGCTAATGTAGTCCATCACCAGTAAAAACAGCAGGGGCTCAGAGGTGAATCTTGATTCATACCTTCTCCCACTGGGACACCTCTGTGAGTCTCTAAACACTGTTGTTACTTGTATAATTGGGTCCTTATGCATAGCCTGTACTAATTCTACAAATGTTTTTGGGACAGCAAAGCATTGCAGGACTGCCCAAATCAGCTTTCTTGGGACCTTGTCATACATGTTCTTAAAGGCTAGGAATGCTCATTTGGACATTTTCTTTGTCTCAGTCTTTTTCTTTACTATCTGTTTCACTGCAAACATCATGTCAGTTGTGCTGCTTCTTTAGCTGAATCCACACTGCTCATCTCTCATCTTACTATTTATTTGTCAGTCACCATCGCCAGTGTTTTCATAACGTGTAACAGGAGTTTGATACCTCTGCACTTCCCACAGTTGTGGTTCTTCCCTTTGTTCTTTTGTACTGCCACTAGTATGCTTGTTCTCCACTCATCTAAGATGAACCTTTCTCTCCATATGGCAGTGAGTACCCTCTTAATCCATTTTTCCAATAGCTCACTCAGCAATTTCATCGTATCTGGTTTGACTTCATCTAAGGCTACAGGTTTCTCCCTGACTTCATTTTCTGTAATGCTATACCTACTTACTTCTTCTAGGGTGGAATTTTCTTCCTCCTTTATTGTAAGTTGTGCATGTAGCAGTATTGCTTCTGTGGGGGGTTTGGAACCCTGCTGGAAGTACTCCTTGTGATGTCCTCAGGACTGGTTAGCATATTGTTGCTGGCATCTGGTATGAATGGTGTCTGATGACTATGCAAGCTCATAGTGTTTTTTTTGTGCCACATGCTGAGTCACTTTCCAGAAGCTGGTAGAGTTTCTCTGACAACTATTTCTTGGTATTGTGATTGCGTATTCACATTTTTGTTAATCAGCTAGCATTCCTGTTTAGTCTAATCTCTTTTCTATCTCCGATTTCTTCCTGTACTCCTCCTTTTGATGACTTCCTAGACTTCTGCATTCCAGTGCCAGCTTTCCTTATGTACCTTATCTCTGTACTTGGCTGGGCCACATATATGCTCTATAGTCTTTGCACCTGCTGCTTTAAGCTGTTGCCATTCCCCTCTTCTCCAGCTATTTCTTCCTCTTCCTGATGGGCTAGATCCCTGAGTATTTCCACGCACAAACCAGATGCACCCATAAGGCATCTTCAGTGTGAAACTTATCTCTCACTAAAGGCACCTTATTGGTGAAACTGTTTTGTGCTTTGCTTTCCAGTCATTTCTGTTGGTTCCAATAAAGTAGAAAGTTGTTGGAACAGTACTGGTCTTTTGCATTTATGGTTACATGCACCAAACTGTATGCATGTGTGTTTGTACGACTGTGTGTGTGTGTGTGTGTGTGTGTGTGTGTGTGTGTGTGTGTGTGTGTGTGTGCCTGCCTGTGTGTGTGTGTGTTTCTGTGCGTGTGTTTGTATGAGTGAGTCTGTGTGTGTATGTGTGAGTGTGTGTGTATGTGTGTGTGCGTGTGTGTGCGTGTGTTTCTGTGAGTGTGTGTTTGTATGAGTGAGTGTCTGTGTGTGTGTATGTGTGTGTTTCGGTGAGTGAGTGAGTGAGTGTGTGTGTGTTTCTGTGAGTGAGTGTGTGTTTGTGTATCTCTTTCTGTCTAAATATGTATAAACACACACACACACACACACACACACACACACACACACACACACACACACACACATATTTATATGGTAAACACAGTTGGAAGCCAATAGGTTTGAATGTATTTTGTGATGGGTAAGGTGATTGAATACAATACAGTTTGAACAGATTAAGAGGGAGAATCGTATTTTTGTGAGATTGCTAAATACCTGAGATATGGGAATTTTTCCCCTTTCCTCAGTATTATGTGATCTTGGGTTTAATATATTTAAGTAGCAGAGGGTAGGGGGAGTGTGGTGCCCCATATCTCTCAGTTGTCCAGAATTTTGCAGACTGTCCAGATTTTTGCCTTGTATTTATGGTCTGTTCCTGGTAAAATGTTGGTTTTCTGGGAAATCTTTGTGGATTAAGGTCACTAATCCACAAAGTTACAGATATTTGAGTTTCAGATGTTTTACCCTTCAGAAAATGAATGCTAATGCAAAACTTATTGTTCTAGCAACTTTCTATTGTAAGAGCAATATTTTACAAATGTCTCTGATTTTAGGCCTTTGTCTCCACACTCTAGAGGCATGGATTGCCCCCTGCTAAAATACTTTATGTTTGAAGTCAATTTTTCTTTGAGCAGAGCGATAATGTTACTTTTCAATGATGCATCATGTACCTGTATAAATACACACACACACACACACACACACACACACACACACACACACACACACACACACACAGACACACACACACACACACACACACACACACACACACACACACACACACACACACACACACACTCATTTTGCATTTAGCTTTCCAATGATCTTGGTATAAACCACATCCAACCTATGACTCTAGCAATCATTGCATGTATTTATCTTCTAAGACAGTACTTTCTTAGCAGTGTTTTAATTTGCTGTATTCTCCTGTGCTGCACCTAAAAGGCACGCTAATTGCACAATCACCTTGCCTACTTAACAAAACTAAAATATATCCAATTAAGCCAGATATAAATGGCCATCTTATGTTAACCAGCAGAATTAAACTGAAGAGGTGACATAAGCAGCCTTTTCACTAGGCACCCCTGTTTGTTCAGACCCCTCACTGACCAAGCACACTCACGGTGCTGCTGTTTAGGAGCAGATCCATAATAATATTCTCAGTTTGCCTTTTCAGTTCCCTGTACTCTTAATAGTTTATATGCATGTTTAGAGAATAGATTACAGACCTAGATGTCCTACATTTGTTTCCTGCACATGTCAGTGGGCTGTTTGCATGGTGCAGGTAATCCACAGCAGCATTCAACAACAACAACAACAACAACAAAAAGTATTCCTTCCCTGTTGGCTACCCCTTCTTTTCTATCTATTTGATACGGTGACGGCAGTAGAGGCACATAGCAGCAGACAACAGTTGTTGCACAGATTGTCAAAAAGCATACATTATGGTGGTCTATAAGATTAGAAGAGCAGGTCTTCCAATGAAAAAAAAATAACCAAAAACAGTATGTATTCTGCAGTGACTACTCCTCATCCAAGCAACTTCATTGTTGGTTGTGTGTGCAGGTATTGACATTAGTATCGGGTGCAGATTTTTTGCCTCATTGTCTGCGACTCTGTGGTACACAGGGTGTATGCACCTGACTCCATATCTGTACTACATATGACTACTGATATTGCAATGTAAAATAAAAAAAAGTTTGCAACCTAGAGTACCAGGTTTTTCTTTTATTGTTTTGAACAGATGTAGGAATAAGCATGCAATTATTTGATATAAAATAGCAATTTTGGGACAGCAAATGCTAAGTGTTAATTTGCCAAGTTCCTTTTAGTTTCATTTTAGAATCACTTGGTCTGGATAGCTTGTATTACCCCAGCCTTTCTTTTTTTTTCATTCCTTGACTAATGAATTTGCTTTTGCAGAGATGACAACCTGTTGCTAGAAACAATTGCAGAAACTGCAGTTTTTTAGTTTTATTTTGCTTATAGACATTTTCAGCATGCCTTAGGATGGGACAGCAGAAGAATGATCTGGAATATCATAGACAGAATAAGTGATCAGCAATGGCTGACAGCATGTAGTCACACGTGCGCGCATGCGCACGCATACACTCACCCACACACACACACATACACACACACAAAAATACTGTACCTAGACCTATAGGGAATTCAGATGATTGACAATTCACCTATAGCATGTCTTTGTGATGTGAGAGAAGACTAGCACAGCTAGCAATAATCCACATGAACTCCTGAAGGGGTACATACTCCGTAGAGAAGCTGGGAACTGATTTGGAGGATCAGTGCTTGCATGGTGGTAGTGCTCCCTACTACACCTCTGTGCTACCTATAGAAGTACAGCAGTGTCTTCATTCTGTGAATTAATATATGGCTTCAGTGATATCAGCAGTTTGCATTAGAAATGAAGAATTTTTGGGCACTGATTAATTGCCTATGAGGCAGTTAGAAGCTTAAGAGACAATGAAATATGACATCACATATGTGGGAGGTATTCTTTTTGAAAATGTTCAGGCTGCCAAGTCTGTTAGCATTTTACTCAGGAAAACAGTGTCTATCTGTCAATGAGATGCTTCAAAAAGTAATATGAAAAGCACTCGTTAGCATGAAAAAATGCATCTGCTTGATATGATATGACTCATTCTATGAAGTAGGATTGTGTTTTGCTGTAGACACTTATTCCTGTCTGGAAATTGCAAAATCTCTTCTCCTTCTCCCTTTTTCTGTCAGTCTGTTATCATTAAATCGTATTACTGCAGCATAAAATACTGAACTTTTAAGCATCAGATTATCTTCCTATAAAAATGTGCACCATTTAAAGCACTGCATTTCTTTTTTTTTTTTTTTTGCAAATAACTTTTTATTGAATATTGTCTCACATAAAATACAAGTAGAGAGATAAAGCACTGCATTTCTTGTAGTTTGTTTTTCGGTCTGGACCAAGTAGCTCAGTCAATGCTTCATATGGCTTTCTGAAGCAAAGCTAGAAATATTAGCCTCTGCAGTTTCCATAAACCTATTTTACCAGCTTTGCTGTTGCTAATACCTGCATGCTCTGTGGTATTATTTGCTGAGTGTTAACTTTTAAGTGCTTTTGTATCACACTTCCAAGAAGGTATTGACATCTGTGCAGGTTTATTGCACTGGTCCCATCTGCAAAGAGTGGCACCTGATGCCTTGTAAGCTGATTTGGTTAACAAAACAAATAAATATTTAAATAAATAATCCATCTTTTGTATGACTTTAATGCTGCCTAGCTAAACTTTTTAAATTTTAAAGTTAGTATTTCTTAGTTTACAACCAATTGGCAGTGAATTTTAACGATAAAAAGTGCTTCCTTTTTTATACTCTACTACTAGCATGTATCTTCTTTAGAGTGAGCATTCGACCATGGGTAAGCAATACCCTGCTTATGCAAGGAAAGGCTAGATTTCTAAGTTTGAATGTGGTTGTGAAATAATTGTAGTAGTACATGCTGGAAGGAATTTCAGCTTCAATTTCAATTGTATTATGTTTTTTGTCACAATGATTAAGTATGAATTCACAGAGAAACAATCAGTTTAAAATAAAATGAGTAATAAAAATAGTCAGTAAATCCTAATTTTCCTATCTTGCCATATGCCACACCAAACAAGTATGTTTTAAGTGCCCTCAAGAAGGTGCCAGCTTTGGGTACTCTTGAAACCATAGTACTTGCAGATTCCACAGATGAGGGGCGTGATAAGGAAAGGAGTGATACCCAGAGAAAACAAGATTCACCTGTCGAATTGCCAGCAGTCCCTCAGAGACTGAGTGCAACAATAAGGCTTTTTAAGCTCTTTCAAGTAGAAGGTAGAGAAGACCTAGGCCATGGCCAAGACTTGCAAAGAATCCTATAACACACAGAATAGGCATCATATGTTGATAATGAGACCTACCAGTGAGTAGTATTGCAGAAGAGTTCATTCCATTTCAGTGCTAATAAGTCTCAGATAAACTGCATGGCAGTAATTCAACCTTGGAATGACTGATGCATGGACAACAACCTGGACATAAGCCTAAGAAATCCAGATTAGATCTTAACCAAGTGGCAATGATATCAAAATGTGCATGAAAGCAGCAAAAGTAACAAAATATCTAGGCATCTTCCTGATATATACTAGAAATGTACCAAGCCCCACTACATAATAGATGTGCACAATATACAGAAAAAGTGGTCCTTCCATTTTACACACGCCTTATTTCTAGTACAAATAAGATACTTTTTGCACATTGCTGTAGAGCATAGTAGTTTTGATGTTTTTTTTTGCTTAACCTAGTGGTTGTCAGATGAGACAAAAAGAATGACATGCTAGCTGTCATATGGCCCCAGATGCAGTAGTGCTAAATGTGTGGTGGTATATGGCAAGACTGATTGTCTATACTGAGAGTTTGAGTCTATATGAATACATTCACATATGTCATGATTAAATAACAAAAGATATAATGACTTTCTGGCTCCAGAATTATACTTTGGCATATTAGACTGTCAGGTGATAGAAGTGATGTGGTGATAAGACAGAATCAATGTTTTAAAAGCTTAGTTTTAAATAAATGTATCAGGGGGAAACAGCATTGACAAGTATGTACCGGAAGCAGTATGCATTTTACCCAGGTCAACTACAAACACCCAAATCCTAAGCGATCAATGACCACTGTCTACAGTCATGGACTTGGGCATCTTGTACCTCACACAGGCTTTTGCCCGTCTCAAACTCAAGTACATTTGGGGTGAGGTGTGGCATCAATGCAGAGAGAGAGAGAGAGAGACAGAGTGGAGCTGCAACACCTCACAAGAAGCCAATAGCCATGGCCATGTAAGTGTGGCAACTGAGGGAGTGGAGGGAGAGGAAGTAGGAGCATAGATTAGTGTTTCGGGCAGAGAACAAGACCGGGAGTGGGAGGGAGTCTTAGAGTTAGAGAAGAAATAGGTACTTTACGTTTAGGAGACAATTAGGGATATTAGTTTTAGGGAGTGGAAAGGGATGGGAATGCTATTGTTAGGATTAGG